>NW_028134414.1:0-71000 GCF_964662115.1 Mustela nivalis | reverse complement strand
TCTTTGTAGTTTGGAGCTTCTCACAACTCCCATCGTGCGAAACCCCCCATGGCCTCGTGATTCCCCCCCTTCATGAAGGGGCCATCAGGGACAGAAAGTCCAACCTGAAGATCGTCTGATCCTCACCCTGACTTCAGATTCACGAGATCTCGATTCAGGTCTGTAGATTGTGCCTACCATGTCCTCACCCATAAAAACTAAGCCTAGCTTGTGTTCTCAAACTTCAGTCCTCAGACTACTGGCCCACAAGCCCTCCAGTTTGGCAATCCAGAAGTACAATGCGGCACTCTGCCTGCTCCCTGGAAGAAGAACATTGCCCTCTGGGGCTACCCAGAAACCCCAAATGAGGATCAACCTGCACGCCATTTGGCTGTACACCAAATATATAGGCTGAAGTGGGCACAATTGCCCATTCTGACACAGCCTGAGCCTGGAACTCCTGGCCCCACCCAGACAGCTGGCCGCACACTGAGCACATCGGACCCGCCATGGCCATATGTCGTCATCTCTACCCAACCTCGGTTTTCAGGCTTCAGAACCTTGACCTTATCTCAAATCACTGCCCAGGTTTGAAAATGTTGCAGAAATCCGAACTCGTTCCCTTGGCATGAAACCTCGTGGTTGGCATGTTGTCCAACTTTCAGTGTAGTTGAAACCAGTGTGGCACATGAGACCCAGCCCATGCTTGAGGGCCACATTGGTCTCAAACACACATTGTGACCCTCAGCCTGAGCCCGGTCCTCAGGCAAGGCCTCTCTGGCTGCATGAAGAAACAGCATATTGGGCTTGCCATGCCCCTAGACCCTAATTTTTAACCATATTTCGGGTTGTCCCTTCACTCTTGCCCAGGGCTCTGCTTTGGAATTCCTCTTTTGGTGGGACACCTCAGGTAACAAACCTTAAAGGAGTCCTCCCATCCCACAGATTCACAAAAAAGAATTGGGATAGGGCCAAATCCACAGAGAGGAAGATTCGTCCATGGCCCAGGAGGCCTCCCCGACATTCAACGGCCATCGCTGATACAAAATCCAGAGACAAAAGCCTAACCAAGCGCCTCAGACTCGCTCTTTCTTCATATCCTGAAGAGTTCTTCTCATGATTTGTAGTTCGGCCGTGCCATACCTACGTTCCCAAACCTAAGCTGAGTTTGTGTTTTTTG
The DNA here is from genome assembly GCF_964662115.1 of Mustela nivalis. Classification (NCBI taxonomy): domain Eukaryota; kingdom Metazoa; phylum Chordata; class Mammalia; order Carnivora; family Mustelidae; genus Mustela; species Mustela nivalis. The sequence continues at coordinate 69,841 of NW_028134414.1, read as the reverse complement.
AGTTCTGTCCTCAAAGTCCTGGGCCACACACCCTCCAGGCTGGGCCCCTGGAACCACACATTAGGACTGTGCCTAACCAATCCATGGGAATTCTGCCCATTCCATTATCCAAAACCGTACAAATTAGGAGAAACTTCCAAATTCCCTGAGGCCATACCAATGGTGTAGGTTGTCCGGGACAAAAAAGGGCCGTCTGACACCAGCTGAGCATCTACCTCCACTCATACCATAGATGGATGTCCCCAGAGAAGAAGATTGACCAGACAGGACCCCAGGCCATAATGGGATCCATAGCTTTGGTTTACAGGCATGTCTCCTCAAAAGCCTGGTTTCCAATACCAGCTGAGGGCTTCTCCTGAGGCACCCATCAGAACAAATCTCGTCTACACATGGGAAACTTGCATGTTGGAGCTCTCTCAAAGCCTCTGGTTAGAAGGACATTTCAGGTTCCCGGTGCCAGCGCCTCATTCCAAGGTCTCCATGGAGACACACCCACATTAGGACCCATCCACAGGAGAGTCCATTTCAACTCAGCCCCCTCAGTTGCTCCCCCTGATCCAGCAGATCTAACCCGTCTTGTCGCTAGGAGATGATTGGAATGAGAGGCAGGCTTCCCAGACATCCATACTTAGAACCATTCTCAGAATTATGCTGTATGGGAAGTCCTGGAGCCAACCAACAGGTCTCAATAGTCCCGCAGAAGAATCTTTACTGTTTGGAGCATCTCACAACTCCCAGCGTGGGCAAACCTCCATGGCCTCGTGATTTTGCCCCCTGTGCCTCATGAAGGGGCCATCAGGGACAGAAGCTCCAACCTGAGCGATCGTCTGATCCTCGCCCTGACTTCAGATGCAGGACATCTTGATTCAGCTCTGCAGAGTGTGTCTGCCGTGCCCTTGCCCAGAAACGTAAGTCTAATTTGTGTTCTCAACTTCCATCCTCACATTCCTGGCCCACAAGCCCTCCAGTTTGGCAATTCCAGAACTACAAGGCAGCACTCTGCCTGCTTTCCAGAAGAAAAACATTGCCCTCTGGGGCTACCCAGATTCCCCAAATGAGGATCAACCTGCATGCCACTTGACTGGACCCCAATTATACAGGCTGCCCTGGGCACTACTGCCCTTTCTGGCACAGCCTGAGACTGAACCTCCTGGCTCGCACCCACCCAGCTAGCCACACACTGAGCACATCAGACCCGCCATGGCCTTAGGTCATCATCTCTTTCCAACCTTGGTTTTCAGGCTTCAGAACCTAAACCTTATCTCCAGTCACCACCCAGGGTTGAACATGATGCAGGAATCAGAACTCCTTCCCCATGGCAAGAAACCTTGTGGTTGGCATGTTGTCCAACGTAAAATGTAGTTGAAACCAGTGTGGCCCATGAGGCCCTGCAGATGCTTGAGGACCAAGTCGTTCACAAACATGCATTCTGACCCTCAACGTGAGCCCAGTTCTCAAGTAAGGCCTCTCAGTGGCTGGACCAAAAGACAGCATATTGGGCTTGTCATGCCCCTAGGCCCCAATTTTTAACCAGATTTCTGGTTGTCCAGTCTCCCCTCCCCAGGGCTCGGCTTTGGAATCCCTCTTTTGGTGGGACACCTGAGGTAACAAAACTGAAAGGACTCCTCCCATCCCACAGTTTGACCCAAAACAATTGGAATCGGGCCAAATCCACAGAGCGGAAGACTCGTCCATGGCCCATGAGGCCTCCCGGACATTCCACGCCCATCGTTGACACAAAATCCAGAAACAAAAGCCTGAACAAGTGCCTCACAATCTCTCTTTCTTCATATCCGGAAGAATTCTCCTCACGGTCTGTAGATCGGGCCTGCCATACCTACGTCCCTAAACCTAAACTGAGTTTGTGTTTTAGACTTCTGTCTCCACAGTCCTGGTGCACACACCCTGCAGGCTGGGGCCCCTGGAGCCACATCAAAACTGTGCCTTCCCTCTCCACGGGAATTCTGCCCATTCCATTGTCCATAATCATAAAATTAGGAGAAACCTCCAAAGTCCCCAAGGCCTTCACAATAGTGTAGGCCGCCTGGGACAAACAAGGGCCATCTGACTCCAGCTGAGCATCTAACTCCACTAATACCTTAGATGGATGTACACAGAGAAGAAGATTCAACCGGACAGGCCCCTAGGCTCTAAACGGAGCCATTGCTTTGGTTTCCAGTTATCTCTCTTCAGAGGCCTATATTCCAATAACAGTATATGGGGGTTTCCTGAGGCACCAATCAGAACAAATCTCGTCTCCACATGGGAAACTTGTCCTTTGGAGATGTCTCAAAACCTCCGGTTAGGAGAATCCTTCAGGGCCCATGCACCAACGCCCCATTCCAAGGTCTCCATGGACACAAACCCACATTAGCATCCATCCTCAGGAGAGTCCATTTCAACTCAGCCCCCTTGGTTGCTCTGACAGAGCCAGCATATCAAACCTGTCTATTTGCTAGGAGACAACTGCAATGTGAGGCGGGCTTCCCATGCATCCATCCTAAGATCCCTGCTCTGGTGTCATTCTGTATGGTATGTACTGGAGTGATACAAAAGGTCTCAATTGTTGATCAGAAGGAATCCTTGTTGTTTGGAGCATCTCACAACTCCCATCGTGGGTAAACCTCCATGGACTGGAGATGCTGTCCCCTTCATAAAGTGGCCAGAATGGACAGAAATTCAAACCTAAGCCTAGGTTTGAACCTCGCCCTGACTTCAGATTCATGATATCCCGATTCAGATCTGCAGAGGGTGCCTGCCGTGCCCTCGCCCAGAACCTACGCCTAACATGTGTTCTCAGACTTCCGTTCTCACACTCCCCGTCCACAAGGCATCCACTTTGGAAATTCCGGAGCCACAATGCAGCACTCTGCCTGTCCTCCAGAAGAAAAACATTGCCCTTGGGGCTACCCAGAAATTTCAAATAAAGATCAACCTGCCCGGCACTCAGTTGTACCCCAATTATACAATCTACCCTGGGCACTAAGGCCCTGTCTGACACAGCCCAAGCTTGGACCTCCCGACCAACACCCAGACAGCTGGCTCCACGCTGAGCATATCGGACCCGACATGGTCTTAGGTTGTCATCTCTTCCCAACCTCGGTTTTCAGACTTCACAACCAGGACCTTATGTCCAATCACTACCCAGGGGTGAATGACATGCAGAAATCAGAATTAATACTTCCCCATGGCAAGAACTCATGTGGTTGACATGTTGACTATCATTCAGTGTAGGAGAAACAAGCATGCACCATGAGTCCCCACCCATGCTTGAGTACCACGAGGGCATAAACACGCATTGTGACCCTCAGCATGAGTTCTGTCCTCAATGAAGGCCTCTCAGTGGCTGGACCATTAGAAGGCATATTGGGCTTGCCATGCCCCTAGGCCCGTATTTTTAGTTAGATTTCTTGTTGTCCAGGGCTCTGCTCTGGAATCCCTCTTTTGGTGGGACACCTTAGTTAACAAAACTGAATCCCACAGATTAACCCAAAACAATTGGGATCTGGCCAAATCCACAGAGAGAAACACTCTTCCATGGCCCATGAGGACTCCTCGACATTCCACGGCCATCATTGACACAAAATCCAGGGGCAAAAGCCTGACAAGTGTCACACTTTCACCCTTTATTCAGATCCCAAAACGTTCTCCTCATAGTCTGTAAATCGGGCCTGCCATACCTACGTCCCCAAACCTAAGCTGAGTTTGTGTTTTAAGACATCTGTCCCCACAGTCCTTGCCCACACACCCTCAAGGCTGGGCTCTTGGAGCCACACCTCAGGTCTGTGCCTGCCCACTCCACAGGAATTCTGCCCATGCCATTGTCCATAATCATACAATTTAGGAGAAACCTCCAAAGTCCCCGAGGCCATCCCTATAGTGTAGGCCGCCCGGACAAACAGGAGCGGTCTGACACCAGCTGAGCAACTACCTCCATTTCATAAAATAGACAGATGTCGACAGAGAAGAAGGTTGAACCAGAGAGGCTCCTAGGACCTAATTGGATGCATTGCTGTGCTTTCTATGTATCTCTCCTCAGAAGCCTGGTTCTAATACCAGCATATGTGGGTTTCCTGAGGCACCAATTAGAACAAATCTTGTCTCCACATGGAAAACTTGCTCTTTCGAGTTGTTTCAAAATCTCCGGTTAGAATCCTTTAGAGCCCTGGGGCCACCACCCCATTCCAACGTCCTCATGGACACAAACACACATTAAGACCCATCTTCAGGAGAGTCCATTTCAACTCAGCTCCCACGATTGCTCCTGCATAGCCATCAGATCGTACCTGTCTTGTGGCAGGGAGACAATTGGTGTAAGAGGCAGTCTGCTCAGGCATCCATCCTTAGAACCCGGCTCTGGAGTCATTCCATATGGGATGTCCTGGAGCCATCCAACAGTTCTCAATTTTCCCGCAGAAGGAATCCTTGCAGTTTGGAGCATCCCACAACTCCCAACGTGGGAAAACCTCCATGGCCTCGAGATTCCACCCCTTTTATGAAGGGGCCATCATGGACAGAAACTCCAACCTGCGCCTAAGTCTGATCCTCGTCCTGACTTCAGATGAATGAGATTTTGATTCGGATCTGCAGAGGGTGCCTGCCGTGCCCTCGCCCTGAAACTTAAGTCTAGCTTATGATCTCAGACTTACGTCCTCACACTCCTGGTCCCGACGCCCTTAAGTTTGGCAATTCTGGACCCACAATGCTGCACTCTGCCTGCCCCAGTGAGATTCCCTGACACAATAAATGAGGATGAACCTACATGGAACTCAACTGTACCCAAATTATACAGTCTAACCTGGGCACTAATGCACTGTCTGACACAGCCTGAATCCATACCTCCTGAACAACACCCAGAAAGCTGACCGCACACTGAGCACATTGGACCCTCCATGACCTTAGGTTATCATCTCATCCCAACCTCGATTTTCTGGATTCAGAACTTAGATCTTATCTCCAGTCACTGCCCAGGGGTGAACATGATGCAGAAATCAGAATTCCTCCTTCCCCATGGAAAGAAACCTTGTGGTTCGTATGTTGTCCAAAGTTCAGTGTAGGAGAATCAAGCATGGCCCATGAGTCCCCGCCCATGCTTGATGCCTACATTGGGCACAAACATGCATTGTGACCCTCAGTGTGAGCACTGTACTCAAGTAAGACCTCTCAGTGGCTGGACCAAGGTACCCCATATGGGGATTGCCATGCCCTTAGGCCCCCAATCTTATACAGAGTTCGGGTTGTCCAGTCGCCCCTTCCCAGGGTTCTGCTCTGGAATCCCTCTTTAGTGGCACACCTGAGGTAAAAAAAAAAAAAAAAAAAAAAAAAAAAAAAAAACAGAATGGACTCCTCCCATCCCACGGAATGACCCCAAAATATTGGGATCATCCAAATCCCCATAGAGGAACTCTCACCCATGGTCCATGAGGACGCCCCTACATTCCACGGCCATCAGTGACACAAAATCCAGAGTCAAAAGCCTGAGCAAGTGCCTCACACTCACTCTTTGTTCATATCCTGAAGAGTTCTGCTCAAGGTCTGTAGACCGGGCCTCCCATACCTATGTCCCCAAACCTAAGACGAGTTTCTGTTTTCAGACTTCTGTCCCCACAGCTCTGACCCACACACCCTCCATGCTTGAACCCTTAGAGCCACACCTCAGGATTGTGCCTTCCCTCCCCAAAGGAATTCTGCCCATTTCATTGGCCACAAACTTGCAAATTAGGAGAAACCTCCAAAGTCAAAGTGGCCATCCCAATAGTGTAGACTGCCCAGGACAAATAGGGGCAATCTGACACCAGCTGAGGAACTACCTCCACTCAATCCCATAGACAGATGAACCGAGAGAAGAAGATTAAACCAGACAGGCCCCAGGCCCTAATCAGATCCATTGCCTTGGTTTCCAGGCATCTCTCCTCAGAGTTCTGGTTTCCAATACCAGCATATTGGGGGTTACTGAAGCACCAATGAGAACAAATCTTGTTTCCTCATGGGAAAAATGCTTCTTGGAGCTGTGTCAAAACCTCTGGTTAGGAGCATCCTTCAGAGCCCTGGTGCCACTGCCCCATTCCAAGGTCTCCATGGACACAATCCCACATTATGACCGATCCTCAGGAGAATGCATTTCAACTCAGCCCCCTAGGCTGCTACATCATAGGCAGCAATCAAACGTGCCGTTTCGCTAGGAGACAATTGGAATGCAAGGCCGGATGCCCAGGCATCCATCCTTAGAACCCTGCTCTGCAATTGTTCCATATGGGATGCCCTGGAGCCATCCAACAGATTTCAACTGACCCGCAGAAAATCCTTGTGGTTTGGAGCATCTCACTACTGCCATCATGGGAAAACACCAATGGCGGTGTGATGACCCCCCTTCATGAAGGGGCCATCATGGACAGAAACTCCAACCTGAGCCAACATATGAACCTCGCCCTGACCTCAGATGCATGAAATCTCAATTCAGCTCTGCAGAGTGTGCCTGCCATGTCCTCGCCCTGAAACCAAAGCAAAGCTTCAGTTCTCAGACTTACATCCTTGCATTCCTGGCCCCAAGGAATCCAGTTTGGCAGTTCCGGAGCCAGAATGCAGCACTCTGCCTGCCCTCCAGAAGAAAGACTTTGCCCTATGGGGCTACGGAGAAACCCCAAATAATTATCTTCTGCATGCCACTCAACTGTACCCCAATTATACAGCGTATCTGGGCACGAATGCCCTGTCTGGCACAGCCTGAGTGCAGACCTCCTGAACGACACCTAGAAAGCTGGCCCCAAACTGAACACATCGGACCCGCCATGGCCTTAGGTCGTCATCTCTTCCAAACCTCGGTTTTCAGGCTTCAGAACCTAGACCTTATCTCCAATTAGTGCCCAGAGGTGAACGTGATGCAGAAATCAAAACTCCTCCTTCCCCATGGCAAGAAACCCTGAGGTTGGCATGTCCAAGGTTCAGTGTAGGAGAAACCTGCAAGCTCAATGAAGTCCCGCCCAATATTGAGGACCACCTTGGGCACAAACACACATTGTGACCCTCAGCATGAGTCCACTATTCAGGTAACGTCTCTCAGTGGCTGGACCAAGAATCTGCATATGGGCTTGCCATGCCCATAGGACCCCAGGCCTAACCAGAGGGTGGGTATTCCAGTTGTATGTACCCAGTGCTCTGCTCTAGAATCCCTCTATTGTGGGAACACATGAGGCAGAAAACAGGACTCCTCCCTTCCCACAAAATGACCCCAATCTCTTGGGAGCCGGACAAATCACCAGAGAGGGAGACTTCCATGGCCCATGAGACCATGCTTACATTAAATGACCATCATGAATACAACATCCAGAGACATAAGCTTGAACGACCGCCTCTCACTCGCCTTACTTTCTAATCACAATGAGCTCCCCTCACGGACTGTAGATCACTCCTGCCATAACCTCAGCCCCAAACCTCAGCCGAGTTTGTGTTTTTGGATGTCTGTCCCCACAGCCCTGGCCCACACAGCCGCCAGGCTGGGGCCTCTGGAGCCACACCACAGGACTGTCCTGCTCTCTCCAAGGAGACTATGCCCATTCCATTGCCCATAACCCCACAGAATAGGAGAAACCTCAAGGCCCCCGAGGACATCCCACTACTATAAGCCTCTCTGGACAAAGGCATCCTGACACTAGCTGAGCAACTACCTCCATGCAGAAACACAGACAGATGTCGGCAGAGACAGTAGATTGAACCAGACAGGCCCCTGGGCCCTAATCTGAACTCTTGCTTTGGTTTCCAGGTGTCACTCCTCAGAGGCCTGGGTTTGAAGACCAGCATCTGGGGCTTTCCTGAGACACCAAACAGAACAACTATCGTCTCCACATGGGAAGCTTCATTGTTGGAGCTGTGTCAAACCCTTCGGTTTGGAGAAACCTGCAGAGTCCCTGAGCCACCGCCACATTCCAAGGTCTCCATGGCCACCAACCCACAGTATGACTCATCCTCAGGAGAGTCAGCCCTCTGAGAAACCCGCCCAAGAGCCTGCAGATTGAGCCTGCCTTGCCCCAAGCAGCCAGTGGGAATGTGAGGTGGCATTTGCAGACATTCATGCTTAGACCCCTTCTCTCGAGTCTTTCTGTAGGGGTCATCCTAGAACCATCTCATAGTACTCGACTGTCCTACAGAGGAAACCTTGATGTTTGGGGCAGCTCATAACTCCCAGCGTTGGGAAACCTCCCTGGCCTCATGACGCCCCCACCCCCTTCAGGAAGGGGCCATAATGGACACAAACTCCAACCTGAGGCAACGTCTGATACTCGCCCTGACCTCAGATGCAGGAGATCTTGATTCAGTCTCTGCAGAGTGGGCCTGCCATGCCCCAAACCTAATGCTAGCTTGTGTTTTCAGACTTCCCTCTTCACACTCCTGGCAAACAAGCCCTCCAGACTGGGAATTCCAGAACCACAACACAGTTTTCTGCCTGCCCACCAGAAGAAAAACGTTGCCCTATGGGGCTCTCCAGAAACCACAAATGAGAACCAACCTGCTCTGGCCTCGACCGCACCCTAACTGGAAAAGCTACCCTGGTCAGTAATGCTCTGTCTGACACAGCCTGACGTCCCGACAGACAAGGAAACAGCTGGCTGCACACTAAGCACATCAGACAGGCCATGGCCTTATGCTGTCATCTCTTCCCAACCTGGGTTTTCAGACATCTGACCCTAGATATTATATCAAATCCTGGCAAATGTGGGTAACTGAAGCACAAATCAGATCTTCTCCTTCCCCATGGCTGGAAAGCTTGCTGTTGGCATGGAGTCATACCTTCAGTGTAGGAGAAACCTTCATGGCCCCTGAGGCCAAGCCTAAACTTGAGTGCCTCCTTGGGTACAAGCTCGCATTGGGACCATCAGCATGGGCCCCATGTCGAAGTAAGGTCTCTCAGGGCCTGGACTAAGAGCCCGCATATGGGGCTTGCCAAGCCCCTATGATCCCAATCTTCACAAGAGCTCGAGTATTCCATTTGCTCGAACCCAGGACTGTGATCTGGAGTCCCTCTCCTGGAAGAACACCTGAGCCAGACAGCAGGACTCCACCCTTCCCACAAAATGTCCCCAAAATCTTAAGAGCTGGACCAACTCCTCAGAGAGGGAGACTCTTCCATAGCCCCTGAGGTCACCCCTACATTCCACGGCTATGGGAGACAAAACATCCAAAGACAAAAGCTTGCGTGACTGCCTCCCATTTGCCCTTCTTTCATAAGCTGAGGATCTCCTCTCACGGTCTGTGGATCCATCCTGCAATGCTCTCGGCTCTGCACCCAAGCCGAGTTTGTGTTTTCAGACTTCTGTGCCCACAGCCCGGACCCACACACCCTCCAGGCTAGGGCCTATGGAGACACACTGAAGGACTGTGCCAGTCCTCTCCAAGAAAACTGTACCCAATCCATTGGCCACAACCCTAGAGATTAGGAGAATCCAATAAGGTCTCCAAGGCCATGCCTCGGCCATGGACTAAGAGGGGCACTCTGACACCAGCTGAGCAACTATCTCCGCTTAGATACTCAGACAGTGTCCCCAGAGACAGAAGATTGAAACGGACAGGCATCTAGGCTCTAATCTGAACCCTAGCTTTGGTTTCCAGGTGTCTCTACACAGAGAACTGGTTTGAAGACCAGTATCTGGGGCTTTTCTGAGGCACCAAAGAGAACCTGTCTCATCTCCACATAGGGATCTCTTTTTAATTGGAGCAATATTACACCCTTCGGTTAGGCGAATACTTCATGGCCCCTGAGCTGCCAACATATTCCAAGGTCTCCATGCACACAAACCCACATTATGACCCATCCGCAGGAGAGTCCATTTCAATTCAGCCCCCTAGTTAGCTCGCCCCAGAGCCAGTAGTTCAAACATGTCTTGTCACAAAGAGCCAATGGGAATGTGAGGTATGCTGTACAGGCATCCATCCTTCGAATCCTGCTCTCCAGTCTTTCCGTATGGGACATCCTGGAGCCATTCAACAGGACTCGACTGTCCAGCAGATGGAAAGCTTGTGGTATGGGTCAACGCACAAACTAGAGTTTGTGCTGGTGTCTAAGGTGCTGTGCAGGATTCTCCAATCTTGAGGGTTTGGCACAGGTCGAAGGGCATGGTTTCCTACTGGGGACAGGAGATATTCTATTGTGTGGCTCAGGGACCACATGTTGTATCCTAAGTTGGTATTTCAGAACAGGACCCTGAGGACAGATGCCTGAAAACCTAATCTAGTGTTCCAATGACGTCCTAGGAGCATGTCAGGTACAATCTTCTGACCCAGGAACATTGAAATGGCTGTCTGCTTGGATGTAGGTGATCAGGGCGTTTCAGACTGGCATTTGTGTCCAGTGCTGCCGACAATATTGGGTTGGGCTCAGGGCTCTTGCATGTTTCTCCTAAACTGGAAGGTTTGGGCAGGTTTGACGGGCACAGTTTCCTTGGGGATGGCAGGCCTAGTCATGTGCTGTGGATCCAGAGACCCTGTCCTGGAGGGCATATGAGCCATGGTTTTGGGAGAGAAGTCTGCAAACACAAATGTGGGTTATGGTTAGTGGAAAGGTGATCACAGGCCCAATGAGTAGACCTGGAGTGCAGCTTGTCAGGAGTTGTAATTAGGGTGACTGGAAGGCAGTAGCACAGGCTTTTCTCTCTATATTGTGTGTCCAGGATGGCCTCAGAATGCAGGTATAGTCTCATGGGTCCATGGGAAACTTTTCCTCTCTATGGATCTGTGCAGCTCATAGTTTGGTGGCTTTTTTGGGGAAGGGAAGAGTGTTGTTTTCCATCTTATGGGTGCCCCAAAACAGGGATTCCAGATACAGGCTCTTTTTCTGGGCATCTGGGACTTCCCACCAAGGGTTAGGATTTGCACCTAGGGGTGTATGAGGCCTGCAATGCGGGATCATGATGGTGCAACTGAGAGGGATTGTTTGAAAGCTTGCTCAGGCTGAGTCTCACAATGCCTGTTTGCTCCCATGGCGGCCCTCAGGAGTGGGAGTGGTCTCATTGGTCATATATCTGGCTCCCTCTTAGAGAGTTGGACACCCAACCCAACAGCCAAATGTCCTGCCATGAGGAAGGATGAGTTCTCTTCCGTCAGGTTCCTCTGTGCTTCAGGTTGCCCCATTGGCAGGGTTTCCAGCAAGGTCTCGAGATAGGTGCCTGAATACCAAGGATGGGTGGAGATGACGTACTTGGGCCATAGCAATCCCAAATGCTAGATATGAGGCCTAAAACTCGGTCGGGGCTCAGGCTCTGTCAGACACAGCGCTAGTGGCCATGGAAGCCTTTATATCAGAGTAGATTTGAGGGCGGAGCAGATTGATCCTCATGTGGAGTTTCTTGGGAAGATTCCCAGGCATTTGTTCATTCAATAGGGAAGGCAGAATGCTGTGTTGTGGCTCCAGATTTCCCAATCACGAGAGCTTGGGGACCAGTCAGTTTTGGGTGGAATTGTAAACAAAAGCTATGGTTCAATTCAGTGCCAAGCAGAAGGCAGTTCCAATTTGTAGCAGTTTACTCGAGACATCCAGCACTGGAATAAGGGTGGATGTCAGATGCTTGCTCACACTAGAGTTTTTGTCTATGATGACAGACAAGTGGAGGGGTGGTATAAAGAGGCCATGGAGGAGTTCACATGCTGAGGCCTGTGAACTGCTGCAAAAAGTAACATTTCTTTGTACAGAGTAGGTGAAGTCTGGTTTGTTTACTCTAGGTTTCCCCATGTGGAAAGTTTGTGAAGAAGAGCTCTCCGGCATGGATGCCAGGAAAGCACACCTCCATTGACAATTGCAGCTGAGGAACATGGCAGATTCGTTCTGGTGGCTCTGGGACAAAGTGCCAAGGCCTTGAGTTGACATGGGATCTCTTGCAGATGGGTCACAATGCTTGTTTGTTACCAGGGAGAACTTAGAATGTGCTGGTTGCTAAGGTGCCATGCAGGATTCTCCTACCCTGAGGGTTTGGCACAGGTCGAAGAGCATGGTATTCTTCTGGGGACAGGGGATGTTCTGTCGTGTGGCTCAGAGACCACATGATGTGTCATAGATTGGTATTTCAGAACAGGCCCCTGAGGACAGATGCCTGAAAACCTAATGGGGTTCCATTGAGAGCCTACTGGCATTTTAGGTTCAATCGTCTATCTCACGATCATTGACTTGGCTATTTCCCTGGATGTAGGTGATAAGGGTGTTTCAGACTGCGCATTTCCATCCCGAGTGGCCGGCAATATTGGTGTGGGCTCAGGGGCCACACAGGTTTCTCCTAATCTGGAAGGTTTGGGCAAATCTGATATGCACAGTGTCCTTGGGGTTGGCAGCCAGAGTTCTGTGGTGTGGCTCCAGAGATCACATTCTGGTGGGCATGTGAGCCATGGTTTTGGGAGAGAAGTCTGCAAACACAAATACAAATTAGGGTGAGTGGCGAGGTGATCACAGGCCCAATGCGTAGACCTGGAGGGAAGCTCGTCATGAACTATAATTAGGGAGACTGGAAGGCAGTAGCACAGGCTTTTCTCTCTGGATTGTGTGTCCAGGATGGCCTTGGAATGCAGGTGTGGTCTCATGGGTCCATGGGAGTCTTTTCCTCTCTATGGATCCTGGTGGCTCTCCATAGTTTGGTGGCTTTTTCGGGGAAGGGGAGAATGATGTTTTCCACCTTATGGGTGCCCCAAAACAGGGATTCCAGAGACGGGCTCTGGTTCATGGCATCTGGGACATCACAACAAGTGCTAGGATTTGGGCTTAGGGGCATATTAGGCCTGCAATGCGGGTTCATGGTGGTGCAACAGAGAAGGATTGTTTGAAAGCATGCTCAGGCTGAGGGTCACAAGGCCTGTTTGCCTCCAGGGCATCCCTGAGGAGTTTGTGTGGTCTCACTGGACTTGTAAATGACTCCCCCTTTCAGGGTTGAACACCCATCCTAACAGCTAAGTTTCCTGATATGAAGAAGGAGGACTTCTCTATTGTGCTTCAGGGATTCCAGCAAAGGTCTGGGGACAGGTGCCTGAATACCAAGGATGGGTAGAGATGAAATACTTGAGCCATGGCATTCCCAAATACTAGATGTGGGGCTCAAACTCTGGTGACTGACACTAGGTCTGGGCTCAGGCTCTGTCAGACACAGCACTAGTGGCCAGGGCAACCTATAAATCAGGGTCCCTCCGATATAGGGCCGAGCAGATTGATCCTCATGTGGGGTTTCTGGCCAGACTCACCAGGCACTTGTTTCTATCGGGAAGGCAGAATGCTGTGTTGTGTCTCCATAATTCGCTATCAAGAAGGCTTGGGGACCAGTCGGGTGAGGAAGGAATTGTAAACACAAGCTACAGTTCAATTCACTGCCAAGCGGAAGGCAGTTCCTGTGTCCAGCAGCTTTTTCGAGATATCCAGCACCTTAGTAAGGGAGGACGTCAGATATTTGCTCACACTGGAGTTTGTGTCTATGATGACTGACAAATGGAGGGGTGGCGTCAAGAAGCCATGTAGGGATTTTCACGTTGAGACTCATGAGCTGCTCCAAATAGCAAGGTTTCATTCTACTGGACAGGTGGAGTGTGGTTTATTTGCTCCAGGGTCCCCCATGTGGAAAGTTTGGGTAGCAGAGCTCTACCGCATGGATGCCTGGAATGTTCAACTTCATTGACCATTGCAACTGAAGAACATGGCAGCTTTATTCTGGTGTCTCTGTAGCAAAGTACCAAGTCCTTGATTTGACATGGAATCTCTTGCAGATGGGCCACACAGCTGGTTTGTTACCAGGTAGATCTTAGAATGTGCTGGTGGCTTAGTAGTTGTGCAGGAATCTACTACTCTGGGATTTTGCACAGATTGTAAGGCACGGTTTCCTTCTGGGGACAGGAGATGTTCTGTTGTGTGGCCCAGCCACCACATGTTGTATCATAAGTTCGCATTCTAGAACAGGCCTCTGAGGACACATGTCTGAAAACCGAATCAATGGTTCCAATGACGTCCTAGGGGCATGTTAGGTTTATTATTCTGACTCAGGAACATTGACTTGGCTGTGTTCCTGGATGTAGGAGATCAGGGTATTTCAGACTGTGCATTTGTGTTCAGAGCGGCCGCCGAAATTGGGGTAGGCCCAGAGGCCTTGTAGGTTTCTCCTAATCTAGACAGTTTGGGCAACTGTGATGGAAACAGTTTCCTTGTGGATGGCAGGGACAGTCCTGCAGTGTGGATCCAGAGACCCCATCCTGGAGGGCATGTGTGCCATGGTTTTGGTAGATAAGTCTGCAAACACAAATTCGAATTAGGGTGAGTGGCGAGGTGATCACAAGCCCAATGCATATACCTTGACAGCAGCTCATCTGGAACTGTAATTAGGGTGAATGGAAGGCAGTAGCACAGGCTTTTCTCTCCGGATTGTGTGTCCAGGATGGCCTCGGAATGCAGGTGTGTTCTCATGGGTCCATGGGAGACATTGCCTCTCTATGGATCCTGGTGGCTCCTCATAATTTGGTGACATTTATGGGGAAGGGATGAGTGCTGTTTTCCATCTGAAGGGTGCACCAAAACAAAAATTCCAGAGATGGTCTCTGGGTCTGGGCACCTCGAAAATCCCACCAAGTTTTATGATTTGAACCTACAGGCATACCAGGCCTGAAATGAGGGATCATTGTGGTGAATCTGAGAGGGATTTTTTGAAAGCATGCTCAGGGTGAGGGTCACAATGCCTGTTTGTGCCAAGGGTAGTCCTCAGGAGTGTGTGTGGTGTCATTGATGTTGTAACTGGCTCCCCCTTTGAGGGTAGAACACCCATCCCAAAAGCCAGGTTTATTGCCATGGGGAAAGAAGAGTTCTCTATTGTGCTTCAAGTTCCCTAATTGGCAGGAATCCCTGCCAAGGTCTGGGGACAGGTGCCTGAATATCAAGGATGGGTAGAGATGACATACTTGGGCCATGGCAATCCCAAATGCTAGATATGGGGCCTGCTCTCTAGTGGCTGAAACTCAGTCGAGCTCAGGCTCTGTCAGACACGGCACTAGTGGCCATGGCAGCCTATAAATCGGTGTTGACTCGAGGGCCGACCTGATTGATCCTCATGTGGGTTTTCAGGGCAGATTCACCAGGCATTTCTTCATTCGATGGGGAAGGCAGAATGCTGCGTTGTGGCCCCAGATTTCCCTATCAAGAGGGCTTAGGGACCAGTCAGGTGAGGATGGAATTGTAAACACAAGCTATGGTTCAATTCAGTGCCAAGTGGAAGGCAGTTCCAATGTGCAGTGGTTTATTCAAGACATCCAGCACTGGGATAAGGGTGCATGTCAGATGTTTGCTTAGACTGGAGTTTGTGTCTATGATGACCGACAAATGGAGTGGTGGCATGAAGAGGCCATGGAGCAGTTTACAAGCTGAGGCCTGTGAGTTGATCCAAACATAAGGTTTCCTTCTACTGGACAGGGGAGGTCTGGTTTGTTTACACCAGGTTCCCCCATGTGCAAAGTTTGGGTAGCATAGTACTCGCATGTGGATACTGGAAAGCACACCTACATTAACCATTGCACCTAAGGAACATGGCAGGTTCTTTCTGGTTGCTCTAGGGCAAAGTACCAAGGCCTGGATTCTAATGAAGTTGGGTCACAATGCAGTTTTGTTACCACGGAAATCTTACTATGTGCTGGTGGCTAAGGGGCCATGTATGATTAGTCTATCCTGATGGTTTGACACCGGTCGAAGAACACGGTTTCTTTCTGGGTATCGGAGATGTTCTGTTGTGGGGCTCACGGACCAAATGTTGTATCATAAGTTGGTATTCCAGAACAGGCCTCTGAGGACAGATGCCTAAAAACTTCATCTAGGGTTACAATGAAGTCCAAGGGGAATTTCAGGTTGAATCATCAGACTCAGGACCATTGACTTCGGTGTCTGCCTATATGTAGGCAACCAGGGTGTTTCTGACTGTGCCTTTGTGTACAGAGTGGCCTCCAATATTGGGGTGCGCTCTGGGGCCTTGCAGGTTTCTCCTAATCTTGAAGGTTTAGGCAAATTTGTGGGCACGGTTTCCTTGGGGGTGGCAGGCACAGTCCTGTGGTGTGGCTCCAGAGACTCCATCGTGGAGGGCATGTAAGCCATGGTTTTGGGAGAGAAGTCTGCAATCACAAACTCGGATTAGGTTGAGTTGCGAGGTGATCGTAGGCCCAATGCATAGACCTGGAGGGCAGATTGTCAGGAACTGTAAATCACGTACCTCAAAGGCACTAGCACTGGCTTTTGTATCTGGATTGTGTGTCCATGATAGCCTTGGAATGCAGGTGTGTTCTAATGTTTCCATGAGAGTATTTTCCTCTCTACGGATCCTGGAAGCTCCCAATAGTATGGTGGCTTTCTCGTTTGAATAGAAGAGTGCTGTTTTCAATCTTAGATGTTCCCCAAAAAGGGATTCCAGAGAAGGGCTGTGAGTCTGGGTGCTTGGAAAATCCCACCAGGATTAGGATTTGGGCCTAGGGGAGTACCAGGCCTACAATGTGTGACTTGGAGGTACAACTGAGAGCGTTTGTTTGAAAGCATGCTAGTCTGAGTGTCACAATGCCTGATGTGATTAGGGCAGCCCTTATGAGTGGGAGTTGTCTCCTTGGCCATGCAGCTGGCTACCACTTTAATGTAGGACACCCATCCCAACTACCAGGATTCCTGCCATGGAAAAGGAAGAATTCTCTATTGTGCCTCAGGTTCCCCCATTAGCAGGTATTCTAGCAAATATCTGGGGACAGATGCCTGAATACCAAGGATGGGTAGAGATGAGGGACCTGAGACATGGCCAGTCTCACATGCCTGACTCTCTGAGTAGCTGACATGAATTGAGCACTCAGGCTCTGTCAGAAACAGAACTAGTGGTCAGGGCTGAGTATGAATCAGGGATCCCTCAAGGGCTGAGCAGATTGATCCTCATGCAGAGTTTCTGGGCAGAATCACCATGCCCTTCTTCTTTCTAAGGGGAAGGCAAAAAGCTGCGTTGTGGCCCCAGAATTCCCTATCAAGCGGGCTTGGGGACCAGTAGGGTGAGGATGGAATTGTAAACTCAAGCTAAGGTTCAATTCAGTGCCAAGCAAAAGGCAGTTCCATTGTGCAGTGTCTGATTCCAGATATCCAGCACCTGAGTAAAGGTGAAAGTCAGACATTTCCTCATGCTGGAGTTTATGTCTATGATGACCGATGAATGGAGGGGTGGCGTCAAGAGGCCATGGAGGATTTCACATGCTGGGGCTTGTGAGATGCTTCAAACAGCAAAGTTTCCTTCTACCAGACAGGGGGAGTCTGGTTTATTTGCTCCAGGGTCCCCCATGTGGAAAGTTTGGGTAGCAGAGCACTCCCACGTGGATGCCTGAAAAGCACACCTCCATTAAAATTGCAGCTGAGAAACATGGCCAATTCGTTCTGGTGGCTCTTGGGCGAATTACCAAGGCCTGGAGTTGACATGAAGTCTCATGAAGATGGGTCATAATGCAGGTTTGTTACCATGGAGACCTTAGAGTGTGCTGGTGGCTAAGGGACCATGTAGGATTCATCTACCCTGAGGGTTTGACACTGGTCAAAGGGCACGGTTTCCTTCTCGGACCAGAGATGTTCTGATGTGGGGCTAACGGACCAAATGTATCATAATTTGGTATTGCAGAACAGGCCTCTGAGGATAGATGCCTGAAAATTTAATCTAGGGTTCCAATAAAATCCTAACGGAATGTCAGGTTCAATTTTCTGACTCAGTATCATTGACTTCAAAGTCTGCCTAGATGTAGGTGATCAGGGTGTTCCAGACTGTGCATTTGTGTACAGAGTGGCAACCAGTATTGGGGTGGGCTCAGGGGCCTTGCAGGTTTCTCCTAATCTGGAAAGATAGGGCAATTTGATGGGCACAGTTTCCTTGGCAATGGTGGGCACAGTCCTGTGGTGTGGCTCCAAAGACCCCATGCTGGAGGGCATGAGAGCCATGGTTTTCGGAGGGAAGTCTGCAAACACAAATGCGGGTTAGGTTTAGTGGCGAAGTGATTGTAGGCCCAATGCATACTCCTGGAGGGAAGCTCCGTGTGAAATGTAAATCGCATGCCTCAAAGGAGGTAGCACAGGCTTTTTTATCTGGATTGTGTATCCACGATGGACTAAGAATGCAGGTGTGGTCTCAGGTGTCCATGGGTGATATTTCCTCTCAAGTATCCTGGCGGCTTCTTATAATGTGGTGGCTTTCTCAGAGAGGAAAGAGTTCTGTTTTCCATATTAAGGGTGTCCCATAACAGGGATTGCAGAGAAGTGCTCTGGCTCTGGGCACCTGGAAATACCCACCAAGGGTTATGATTTGGGCATAGGGGCTTACCAGGCCTCCAATGCAAGTCCTGGAGATACAACTGAGAGCGTTTGTTTGAAAGCATGCTCAGGCTGAGGGTCACTATGCAAGCTTTTGCATAGGGTGGCCCTCAGGAATGGGGGTGGTCTCAATGGCCATTCAGTAGGCTAACACTCTGAGTGTTGGACACCCTTCCGAACTTACAGGAATCCTGCCATGTGGAATGAGGATTTCTCTATTGTGATTCAGGTTCCCTCATTGGTAGGGATTCCAGGAAAGGTCTGGGGACACATGCCTGAATACCAAGGATGGGTAAAGATGACGGCTCTGTTCCGTGGCCAGTCTAACATGCGGGATATGGGCCCCGCCTTCTAGGTGGCTGACACGAGGTCGGGGCTTAGGCTCTGTCAGACACAACACTAGGGGCCAGGGCTGTCTATAATTCAGGGTTCCCTCAAGGGACAAGTAGACTGATCATAATTTGGAGTTTCTGGGCAGACTCACCAGGCCCTTCTTCTTTCTATTGGGAAGGCAGAATGCTGTGTTGTGGCTGCAGAATTCCCTATCATGAGGGCTTGTGGACCAGTAGGGTGAGGATGGAATTGTAAACCCAAGCTATGAATAAATTCAGTGACAAGCGAATGGCATTTCCAGTGTGCAGCGGCTGATTCGAATATCCAGCACCTGAGTAAGCGCAGACGTCAGATGTTTGCTCAAGCTGGAGTTTGTGTCTATAATGACCGACAAATGGAGAGGAGTTGAAAAGAGGTCATAGAGGATTTCCCACACTTGAGCTTGTGAGATGCTCCAAACAGCCAGGTTTCCTTCTACAGGACAGGGCAGTCAGATTTGTTTGCTCGAGAGTCCCCCATGTGGAAAGTTTGGGTAGCAGAGCACTCCCACATGGATGCCTGGAAAGCACACTTCCACTGAACATTGCAGCTGAGGAACATGACAGGTTCTTTCTGAAGGCTCTGGGGTGAAGTACCAAGGCCTGTAGTTGACATGGAATCTCATGAAGATGGCTCACAATGCTGGCTTGTTACCAGTGAGATCTTAGAATCTGCTGGTGGCTACGGGCCAAGTAGGATTCATCTACCCTGAGGGTTTGACACAGTTTCAAGAGCACGGCTTCCATCTAGAGAAAGGAGATGTTCTATTGTGGGGATCAGGGACCATATGTTGTATCTTAAGTTGGTACTCCAGAACAGGTCTCTGATTACAGATGCCTGAAAACCTAATCAGGGGTTACAATGAGGTCATAGGAGCATGTCAGGTTCAATCTTCTGACTGAGAAACACTGACTTGGGTATCTGCCTGGATTCAGGTGATCAGCGTATTTCAGACTGCACATTTGTGTCCAGAGGGGCCTCCAGTATTGGGGTGGGCTCAGGGGCCTTGCAGGTTTCTCCTTATCTCGAAGTTTTAGGCAAATGTGACGGACACATTTTCCTTGGGGATGGCAGGCACAGTCATTTGGTGTGGCTCCAGAGACCCCATCCTGGAGGAAATATGAGCCATGGTTTCGGGATAGAAGTCTGTAAGCACAAACTCGGGTTAAGGTTAGCGGTGAGGTGATCGCAGGCCCAATGCATAGACCTGGAGGGCAGCTCGTCTGGAACTATAAATTAGTTGCCTTGAAGGTGGTAGCACAGGCTTGTGTATCTGGCTTTTGTGTCCAGGATGGCCTCGGAATACAGGTGTGTTCTCATGGATCCATGGGAGATTTTTCCTCTCAAGGATCCTAGCGGCTCCCTATACTATGGTGGCTTTCTTGGCGAAGGGGAGAGTGCTATTTTCCATCTTAGGGGTGTCCCAAAACAGGGATTCCAGAGACAGGCTGTGTTTCTGGGCCCCTGAAAAATCCCACCAGGTGTTAGGTTTTGTGCTTAGGGGCATATCAGGCCTGCAAATTTGGATTCTGGAATGCAACTGAGAGTGTTTGTTTGAAAGCATGCTCATGTTGGGGGTCACAATGCCTGCTTGTGTCCAGGGCGGCCCTCATGAGTGGGCGGGTTATCATTGGCCATTCAGCTGGCTACCACTCTGAGGTCTGGAAACCCATCCCAAGAGCCATCATTCCTGCCATGGGGAAGGAGGATTTCCCTATTGTGCTTCTGGTTCCCCCATTGGCAGGGATTTCAGCAAATGTCTGGGGACAGATGCCTGAATCAAGAATGGGTAGAGATGACAGCCCTGGGACATGGCTGGTCTCACATTCTGGAGTTGGAGCCCAGTCTCTGGGTCCTGACACGAGGTCAGAGACGAGGTTCTGTCCGACTCAGCGCTAGTGGCCAGGTAAACCTATAAATGGGGTTCACTCGAGGGTCGAGTAGATTTATCCTCATGTAGGGTTTCTGGGCAGTCTCTCCAGGCTGTTTTTTCTTGCTATGGGGAAGGCAGAATGCTGTGTTGTGGCGTCAGAATTCCCTATCAAGAGAGCTTACTGAACACCAGGGTGAGGATGGAATTGCAAACCCAAGCTACTTTTTTTTTTCAAGATTTTATTTATTTGTCAGAGAGCGAGCGAGAGCAAGCACAGGCAGACAGAGTAGAAGGCAGAGTCAGACGGAGAAGCAGGCTCCCTGCGGAGCAAGGAGCCTGATGTGGGACTCGATCCCAGGACGCTGGGATCATGACCTGAGCCGAAGGCAGCTGTTTAACCAACTGAGCCACCCAGGCGTCCCGCCAAGCTACTTTTAAATTCAGTGCCAAGCATAAGGCAATTCCAGTGTGTAGCAGCTGATTCAAATATACAGCACTTGAGTAAGTGCAGATGTCAGTTGATTGCTCACGCTGGAGTTAGTGTCTATGATGACCAACAAATGGATGGGTGGCCTCAAGAGGCCATGGAGGATTACCCACCCTCAGGCTTGAGATACTCCATACAGAAAAGATTCCTTTTACCGTACAGGGGAGTCTGGTTTGTTTCCTCCAGGGTTCCCCATGTGGAAAGTTGGTATCAAAGCACTCCCGCTGGATGCCTGGAAAGTACACCTACATTGACCATGGCAGCAGAGGAACATGGCAGTTTCATTCTGGTGGCTCTGGGCCGAAGTACCAAGGGCTGGAGTTGTCATGGAGTCTCATGAAGATGGGTCACAATGCTGGTATGTTGTCAGGGAGATCATAGAATGTGCTGGTTGCCAGGGGGCCTTGAAGGATTCATCTACCCAGAGTGTTTGACACAGGTCCAGAGCACAGCTTTCTTCTAAGGACAGGAGATGTTCTTTTGTGTGGCTCAGTGACCATATTGTATCATACATTGATATTCAGAACAGCCTTCTGAGTACAGATACCTGAAAACCTATTCTACTGTTCCAGTGAATCCTAGGAGCATGTCAGGTTCAATCTTCTGTCTGAGGACCATTGACTTGGATATCAGCCTGGATGTAGGTGATATGGTGTGTCAGACTGTGCATTTGCGTCCAGAGTGGCCTCCAATATTGGGCTGGGCTTAGGGGCCTTGCAGGTTTCTCCTAATCTAGAGTGTTTGTTTAATAGTGACAATCACAGTTTCCTTTGGGAAGACAGGTACAATCCCGTGGTGTGGCTCCAGTTATCACAAACTGGAGGGCATGTGAGCCATGGTTTTGGGAGGGAAGTCTGAAAACACAAACTTGGGTTAGGGTTAGTGGCAAGGTTATCACAGGCCCAATGCATAGACATGGATGGCAGCTCTTCAGGAACTGTTAATCGGGTGACTCAAAGGCAGAATCACAGGCTTTTTTCTCTGTATTGTGTGCAGGATGGCCTCATAATGCAGTTGTGGCCTCATGGGTCCATGGGAGATTTTTCCTCTCTAAGGATCCTGGTGGCTCCCAATAGTTGGTGGCTTTTTCGGGGAAGGGAAGAGTGCTTTTTTTCATGTTAGGGGTGCCCCAAAATATGGATTCCAGAGACCGACTCTGGGTTTGGTCCCCTGGAAAATCCCACCAAGTGTTAGGATTTGGGCCTAGTGGCTTACCAGGCCTGCATGCAGGATCCTGGAGGTGCAACTGAGAGGGCTTGTTTGAAATCATTCTCAGGCTGAGGGTCACAATACTTGCTTATGCCCAGGTGGCCCTCATGAGTGGGCGTGGTCACATTGGCCATGCAGCTGGCTCCTACTTTGAGGGTTGGAAAACCATCCCAACAGCCAGAATCCTGCCATGGGGAAAGAGGAGTTCTCTATAGTGCTTCAGGTTCCCCCATTAGCGGGGATTCCAGCAAAGGTCTGGGGACAGAGGCCTGAATACCAAGGATGGGTAAAGATGATGGACATGGGCCATGGCCAGTATCAAATCATGGATATGGGCCCCGATCACTGGGTGGCTGACACTAAGTCTTGGCTCAGGCTCTGTCAGACACAGCACTAGTGCCCAGGGCAGCCTATAAATTGGGGTTCCCTCAAGTGCCGAGCAGATTGATCCTCATGTATGGTTTCTGGGCAGACTCACCAGGCCCTTCTTGTTTGTAAGGGGAAGGCAGAATGCTGCTTTGTGGCTCTAGAATTCACTATAAAGAGGGCTTGTGGACCAGGAGGCTGAGGATGGAATTGTAAACCTAAGCTATGGTTACATTCTGTATCAAGCAAAAGGAATTTCCAGTGTGCAATGTTTGAATCCAATATTCAGCACTTGAGTGAGGGTGGATGTCAGATATTTGCTCATGCTGGAGTTTGTGTCTATGATGACACAAAAATGGAGGGGTGGCGTCAAGAGGTTATGGAGGATTTCCCAATCTGGTGTTTTTGAGATGCTCCAAACAGCAAGGTTTCCTTCTACCAGACAGGGGCAGTCTGATTTGTTTCCTCCATGGTTCCCCATGTCGAAAGATCGGATAACATAGATCTCCCACATGGGTGACTGGAAAGCACACCTTCATTGACCATGACAGCAAAGGAACATGGCATCTGGTGGCTTTGAGGCGAAGAAATAAAGACTGGATTGGACATGGAACCTCATGAAGATGGGTCAAAATGTTGGTTTGTTACCAGGGAGATCTTAGAATGTGCTGGTGGTTAATGGGCCATGCAGGATTCATCTAGCCTGAGGATTTGACACAGGCCCAAGAGCCCGGATTGCTTCTGGGGGCAGGAGATATTCTGTTGTGGGGCTCAGCGGCCATATGTTGTATCATAAATTGGTAATCCAGAACAGTTCTCTGAGGACAGAAGCCTGAAAACCTAATAAAAGGTTTGAATGAGGCCCTAGGGGAATGTCATTCAATCTTCTGACTCAGGATCATTGACTCTGGTGTCTGACTGGATGCAGGTGATGAGGGTGTTTCAGACTGTGCATTTGTGTCCAGAGTGGCATCCAATACTAGGGTTGGCTCAGGTTCCTTGCAGGTTTCTCCTTATATGGGGTTTTTGGACAACTGTGATGGGCAGTTTCCTTGGGGATTGCAGGAACTGTCTTATGGTGTGACTCCAGAGACCCCATCCTGGAGGACATGTGCGCCATGATTTTGAGAGAGAAGTCTGCAAACACAAACTTAGGTTAGGGTTAGTGGCAAGGTGATCATAGTCCCAATCCATAGACCAGGAGGGCAGCAAGTCTGGAACTGTAAATCACGTAACTCAAAGGTGGTAGCACAGGTAATTGTATCTGGATTTAATTTCCAGAATGGCCTTTATTGCAGGTGTTGTCTCAAGGGTCCATGGGAGATTTCTCCTCTCAAGGATCCTGGCGGTTCTCAATAGTTTGTTGGATTTCTCCGGGAAGGGATGAGTACTGTTTTCCAGCTTAGGCGTGCCCCAAAACAGGCATTCCAGAGATGAGCTCTGGGTCTAAGTGCTTGGAAAATCCCACCAAGGGTTAATATTTAGGCCTAGGGCCATACCAGGCCTGCAATGCGGGATCCTGGAGGTGCAACTGAGAGCGTTTGTTTGAAAGTATGGTCAAGCTGAGGGTCCCAATGCCTGCTTGTGCCCCGGAGGCCATCAGGATTGGGCGATGTCTACTCAGCCATGCAGCCAGTTCCCATTCCTAGGGTTGGACACCCATCCAAAAGCCAGGATTCCTGCCATGGCGAAGGATGAATTCTCTATTGTGCTTCAGGTCCCCCCATTGGTAGGGATTCCAGCTAAGATCTAGGGGACAGATGCCTGAATACCAAGGATGGGTAGTAATGACAGCCCTGGGCCATGGCCGGTCTCACATGGTTAATGTGGGCCCCACCCTCTGGGTTGCTGACACGAGGTAGGGGCTCAGGCTCTGTCAGACACAGCACTAGTGGCTAGGGCAAACTATAAATAGGGGTTCCCTCCTGGGCTGAGTATATTGAACTTCATGTGCAGTTTATGGGCAGACTCACCAGGTCCTTCTATCTATGAAGAAGGCAGAATGTTGCGTTGTGGCTCCAGAATTCCCTATCAAGAGATATGGCAGACCAGTAGGGTGAGGATGAAATTGTAGTCTGAAGCTAGGCTTAAATTCATTGCAAAGCGAAAGGCAGTTCCAGTGTGCAGCAGCTGATTCCAATATCAGCGCCTGAATATGGGCGGATGTCAGATGTTTGCTCAGGCTGGAGTTTGTGTCTATGATGACCAACAAATGGAGAGGTGGCGTCAAGAGGCCATGGAGGATTTCCCACCCTGGGGCTCAGGGGCCATAATTTGTATCATAAGTTGGTATTCCAGAAGAGGCCTCTGAGGACAAGTGCCTGAAAAGTTAATCCCTCTTCCAATGAGGTCCTAGGGCCATGTCAGGTTCAATTATCTGACTCAGGACCATTGATTTGGGTGTCTGCCTGGATGGAGGTGATCAGGGTGTTTCAGACTGTGCATTTGCATCCAGAGCAGCCTCCAATATTGGGATGTGCTCAGGAGCCTTCCAGGTTTCTCCTAATCAGGAGGGTTTGGGCAACTGTGATGGGCCCAGTTTCCTTGGGGATGGCAAGCACAGTCTTGTGGTGTGACTCTAGGGGCCCCATCCTGGAGGACATGTGAGCAATGGTTTTTAGAGAGAGATCTGCAAACACAAACTCGGGATAAGGTTAATGGAGAGGTGTTCACAGCCCCAATTCAAAGATCTGGAGGGCAGTACGTCAGGAACTGTAAATCAGGTGACTCAAAGCCAGTAGCACAGTCTCTTGTATCTGGATAGCATATCCACGCTGGCCTCGGAATACAGGTGTGGACTCATGGGACCATGGGAGATTCTTCTTCTCAAGGATCCTGGGGGATCCCATTAGTTTGGTGGCTTTCTCAGGGAAGAGAAGAGTGCTGTTTTCCATCTTAGGGGTGCCTCAAAACAGGGATTCCAGTGACGGGCTCTGGGTATGTGCACATGGAACATCCCACGATGTGTTAGGATTTGGGCTTAAGGGCATATCAGGCCTGCAATGCAGGATCCTGGAGGTGCAACTAAGCATTTTTTTGAAGGCTTGATCAAGCTGAGGGTTACAATGGCTACTTGTGCCCAGGGCAGCCCTCATGAGTGGGCATTGTCTCCTTGGCCATGCAGCTGGCTCCCACTTTGAGGTTTGGACACCCATATCAACAGCCAGGATTCCTACCATGGGGAAGGAGGAGTTCTCTATTGTGCTTTAGGTTACCCCACTGGTAGGGATTACATAAAAGGTCTGGGGACAGGTGCCTGAATACCAAGGATGGGTAGAGATGATGGACTTGGGCCCTGGCCAATCTCACATGCTGGATATGGGCTCATATCTCTGGGTGCCTGAAACTAGGTCTTGGCTCAGGCTCTGTCAGACACAGTACTAGTACTAGTACTAGTACTAGTGCCCAGGACAGCCTATAAATCAAGGTTCCATCGAGTGCCAAGTAGATTGATCCTCATGTGGAGTTTCTGGGAAGATTCACCAGGCCCTATTTCTTTCTAGTGGGAATGCAGAATGTTGCCTTGTGGCTCCAAATTCCCTCTCTAGAGGGCTTGCATACCAGGAGGCTGAGGATGGAATTCTAAACCCAAGCTATTGTTAAATTCAGTGTCAAGTGAAACGCAGTTCCAGTGTGCAGTGGTGGAAAAGAAAATGCAGAATCTAAATAACGGCAGATTTCAGATGTTTTCTCATGCTGGAGTTTTTGTCTATGATGACTGACAAATGGAGGGGTTGTGTCAAGGGCCATGGAGGATTTCTCCTGCTGGTGCTTCTGAGATGCTCCAAACAGAGGGTTCCCTTCTACTGGTCAGTGGCAGTCTGGTTTGTTTGCTCCAGGGTCCCACATGTGGAAAGAATAAGTAGAAGAGCACTCCCACATGGATGCCTGGAAAGCACACCTCCACTGACCATATCAGGTGAGGAACATGGCAGGTTCATTCTGGTGGCTCTGGGGCGAATTACCAAGGAATTGAAGTGACATGGAATCTCATGAAGATGGATCACAATGCTGTTTGTTTGTTACCAGAGAGATCTTAGAATGTGCTGGGGGCTAAGGGGCTGTGCATAATTCATATACCCCGACCCTTGACACAAGTTGAAGAGCACGAATTCCATCTGGGGACAGGAGATATTCTATTGTGGTGTTCAGGGACCAATCTTCTGACTCAGGACCATTGACTTGGGTGTCTTCCTGGATGGAGGTGATCAGGGTGTTGCACACTGTGCATTTGTGTCCAGAGTGGCCTCCAATATTGGACTGGGCTTAGGGGACTTGCAGGTCTCTCCTAATCTGGAGGGTTTGGGCTACTGTGATGGACACAGTTTCATTGGGGATAGCAGGATCTTTCCTGTGGTGTGGCTACAGAGACCCATCATAGAGGGCATGTGAGCCATGGTTTTGGGAAAGAAGTCTGCAAACACAAACTTGGGGTAGGGTTAATGGCGAGGTGATCACAGGCCCAATGCGTAGGTCTGTAGGGCAGCTCGTCTGGAACTGTAAACCAGGTGATTCGAAGGTGGTAGCACAGTCCCTTGTATCTGGATTGTGTGTCCCGGATGGCCTCGGAATGAAGGTGTGGTCTTATGGAGCCCTGGGAGATTTTTCCTCTCTACGCATCCTGGCAGCTCCTAATAGTTTTCTCAGGGGAGGGAAGAGTGCTGTTTTCCATCATAGGGGTGCTTCAAAACAGAGATTCCAGAGACGGGCTCTGGTTATGTTGGCATGGAAAATCCCACGAAGTGTTAGGATTTGGTCCTAAGGGCATACCAGGCCTGCGATGCGGGACCCTGCAGAAACAACTGAGAGCATTTGTTTGAATGCATGCTAAGGTTGAGGGACACAATGCCTGATTTGGCCCAGGCGGCCCTTATGATTGGGCGTTGTCTCATTGGCCATGCACCTGGTTCTAATTCTGAGGGTTGGGCACCCATAGCAACAGCCAGGCTTCCTGCCATGGGGAAGGAGGAGTTCTCAATTGTGCTTCAGGTTCCCCCACTGGTAGGGATTCCAGCAAAGGTCTGGGATAGTTGCCGGAATACCAAGGATGGGTAGAGATGACTGGGCCATGGCCAGTCCCACATGCTGGATAAGGGCCCCACACTCTGGGTGGCTGACACGAGGTTGGGGCTCAGGCTCTCTCGGACACAGCGCTAGTGGCCAGCGCAAAGTATAAATCGGGGTTCCCTCGAGGGCCAAGTAGATTGATCTTCATGGGGAGTTTCTGGGCAGACTCACCAGGCCCTTCTTCTTTCTATGGGGAAGGCAGAATGTTGCGTTTTGTCTCCCTAATTCCCTCTCAAGAGGACTTGCAGTCCAGTAGGGTGAGGATGGAATTGTAAACCCAAACTATGCAAGAATACAGTGTCAAGTGAAAGGTATTTCCAGTGTGCGTGACTGATTCGAATATCCAGCACCTGAGTAAGAGCAGATGTCAGATGTTTGCTCATGCTGGAATTTGTGTCTATGATGACTAACAAATGGAGGGTTGGCATCAAGAGAATGTGGAGGACTTCCCAGGCTGGGGCTTGTGAGATGCTCCAAACAACCAAGGTTTCCTTCAACCTGACAGGAGCAGTCTTATTTGTTTGCTCTAGGGTTCCCTATGTGGAATTTTTGTGTAGCAGAGAACTACCTCTTGGATGCCTAGAAAGCACACGTCCATTGACCTTTGTACCTGAGGAACATGGCAGATTCGTTTCATGGCTCTTGGGCAAAGTACCAACACCTTGAGTTGGCATCAAGTCTCAGGAAGTTGGGTCACAATGCTGGTTTGTTACCAGGGAGATCATAGAAGGTGCTGGGGCTAATGGGTCATGCAGGATCCATCTACCCTGAAAGTTGGACATAGATCCAAGAGCACATTTTCCTTCTGGAGACAGGAGATGTTCTGTTGTGGGAATCAGGGACCACATGTTGTATCATAACTTGGTATTCCAGAACAGGACTCTGAGAACAGATGTCTGAAGACCCAATCTAGGGTTCCAGTGAAGTCCTAGGGGCATGTCAGGTTCAATCATCTGACTCAGAACCATTGACTTGGCTTTCTGCCTCGATGGAGGTGCTCAGGGTGTTTCAGACTGCACGTTTGCATCCAGAGCAACCGCCAATATTGGGGTGGGTTCAGGGGCCTGGCAGGTTTCTCCTAATCTGGAGGGTTTGGACAACCTGATGGGCACAGTTTTCTTGGGGATGGCAGGAACTTTCCTGTGATGTGGCTTGAGGGACCACATCCTGGTGGGCATGTAAGCCTTGGTTTTGGGAGAGAAGTCGGCAAACACAAACTGGGGTTAGGGTTAGTGTCGAGATGATCACAGGCCCAATGCATAGACATGGAGGGCAGCTCGTCAGGAAATGTAAATAGGATGACTCGAAGGCGGTAGCAAAGACTTTTCTCTCTGGATTGTGTGGACAGGATGGCCTCAGAATGCAGGTTTGTTTTCATGGGTCCATGGGAGATTTTTTCTCTCTAAGGATCCTGGCGGCTCCCAATAGTTTGGTGCCTTTTTTAGGGAAGGGAAGAGTGCTGTTTTCCATCTTAATGGTGCCCCAAACAGGGATTCTGAGATGGACTCTGGGTCTGGGCACATGGAAAATCCCACCAAGGGTTAGGATTTGGGCCTAGGGGCATACCAGGCCTGCAATGCTGGTACTGGAGGAGCAACTGAGAGTGTTTGTTTGAAAACATGCTCAGGCTGAGGATCACCATGCCTGCCTGTGCCCATGTCGGCCCTCAGGAGTGGGCATGGTCTCCTTGGCCATGCAGCTGGCTCCCACGCTGAGGGTTGACAACCAATATTCCTGCCATGGGGAAGGAGGTGTTCTCTATTGTGTTTCAGGTTCGCCATTGGCAGGAATTCCAGCAAAGTTTGGGGGACAGATGACTGGATACCAAGGATGGGTACAGATGATGGCCCAGGGCCATGGCCGATCTCTCATGCTACATATGGGCCCTCAACTCTGGGTGGCTGACACGAGGTCGGGGCTTAGACTCTGTCAGACACAGCACTAGTCGTCAGGGAAATGTATTAATCAGGGTTGCCTCGTGGTCTGAGTAGATTGATCCTCATGTGAGGTTTCTGGGCAGACTCAACAGGTCCTTCTTCTTTCTATGTGGAAGGCAGAATACTGCGTTGTGGCTCCAGAATTCCCTATCAAGAGATATTGTGGACCAGTGTGGTGAGGATAGAATAGTAATACAAAGCTATGGTTAAGTTCAGTGAAAAGCAAAAGGCAGTTCCAGTGTGCAGCTGCCGTTTCGAATATCCAGCACCTGAGTAAGGGTGGATGTCAGATGTTTGCTCACACTGGAGTTTGTGTCTGTGATTACCCACAAATGGAAGGGTGGCGTCAAGAGGCCATGGAGGATTTCCCATGCTGGGGCTTGTGAGATGCTCCAAATAGCAAAGTTTCTTTCTACCGGACAGGAGAAGTCTGGTTTGTTTTCTCTGGTTTCTCCATGTGGAAAGTTTTGTAGCAGAGAACCCCACAGGGATGCCTGGAAATCACCCCTCAATTGACCATTGCACCTGAGGAACATGGCAGGTGCATTCTGGTGGCTCTGGGGCAATATATCGAGACCTTGAGTTGACATGGAGTCTCATGAAGATGGGGCACAATGATGGTTTGTTACCAGGAATATCATAGAATGTGCTGGTTGCTAAGGGGCCATTCAGGATCCAAATACCCTAAGGGTATGACACAATTCCAGGAGCATGGCTTCCTTTTTGGGGAGGACATATTCTGTTCTGTGGCTCAGGGACTATATATTTTATCATAAGTTGATATTCCAGAGCAGGCCTCTGATGACAGATACCTGTAAACCTAATCTAGTGTGCCAATGAATTCCTCGGGGCATGTCAGGTTCAATCTTCTGACTCAGGAGCATTGACTTGGGTGTCTGCCTGTATGGAGGGGATCAGGGTGTCTCAGACTGTGCATTTGTGCCCAGAGCGGCCTCCATTATTTGGCTGCGCTCAGGGGCCTTGCAGGTTTCTCCTAATCTAAAGGTATCGGGCAAAAGTGATGGGCACAGTTTCCTTGAGGATCTCATGCACAGTCTTGTGGTGTGGCTTCAGATGCCAGAACCTGGAGGTCATGTGAGCCATGGTTTTAGGAAGGAAGTCTGCAAACACAAACTCAGTTTAGGTTAATGGCAAGGTGATTGCAGGCCCAATGCATAGACCTGGAAGGCAGCTCGTCAGGAACTGTAAATCCGATGACTCAAAGGTGATAGCACATGATATGTATCTGGATTGTATGTCCAGGATGGCCTCGGAATGCAGGTGTGTTCTCATGGGTCTATGGCAGATTTTTCCACTCAAGGATCCTGGTGGCTACCAAGAGTTTGGTGACTATCTCGGGGAAGGGAAGAGTGCTGTTTTCCATCTTAAGGGTCCCCCAAAATAGGGATTCCAGAGATGGGCTCTGTGTCTGGGCCCCTGTAAAATCCCACCAGGGTTAGGATTTGGGCCTAGGTGTGTACTAGGCCTGCAATTCGGGATCCCAGAGATGCAATTGAGAGCGTTTGGTTGAAAGCATGCTCAGGCTGAGGTCACAATGCCTGCTTGTGCCCGGGTAAGCCATCATGAGTGCACATGGTCTCCTTGGCCATGGAGCTGCCTTCCACTTTGAGGGTTGAGCAACTATCCCAACTGTCAGAATACCTTCCATGGGGAAGGAGGAGTTCTCTATTGTGCTACAGGTTTCCCCAATGGCAAGGATTTTAGCAAAGGTGTGGGTACAGATGCCTGAATACCAAGAATAGAAGAGAAGACAGACTTGGGCCATAGCTGGTCTCACATGCTGTATATGGGCCCTGATCTCTCAGTGGCTGACACTAGGTCCTGGCTCCGGCTATGTCAGACACAGCACTAGTGCCCAGGGCAGCCTATGAATCAGGGTTCCGTCTAGCACCGAGAAGATTGACCATCATATGGAGTTTCTGGGCAGACTCTCCAGGCCCTTTTTCTTTCTATGGGGAAGGCAGAATATTGTGTTGTAGCTCCAGAATTCCCTCACAATAGGGCTTGTGGACCAGTAGGCTGAGGATGGAATTGTAAACCCAAGCTATGGCTTAATTCAGTCAAACTAAAGGCAGTTCCAGTGTGCAGCGATCGAATTGAAATCCAGCACCTGAGTAAGGGCGGATGTCAGATGTTTGCTCATGCTGGAGTTTGTGTCTATTATGACTGACAAATGGAGTGGTGGCTTCAAGAGGAAATGGAGGATTTCCCACGCTGGGGCTTGTGAGATGCTCCAAACAGAAGGTTTCCTTCTACCGGACAGGGGCATTCTGTTTTTTTGTCTCAAGGGTCCCAGCCAATTGCAAAGTTTGTGTAGCAGAGCACCCCCGTATGGTTGCCTGGAAACCACACCTCCACTGACCATTGCAGCTTAGGAACATGGCAAGTTCATTCTGGTGGCTCTGGGGCGAAGTACTAAGGGCTTATTTCTACATGGAATGTCATGAACATGGGTAACAATGCTGTTTTGTTACCTGGGAATTCTTAGCCTGTCATCTGTACACATCCTTGGTATTAAGGCAACTTTCCACAGACCTTTCCTGTAACCCTGCCAATGGGGGAACCTGAAGCACAATAGAGAACTCCTCTTTCCATTGCAGGAAGCCTGGCTGTTGCAATGGGTGTCCAACCCTCAAAGTGGGATCCAGCTATATGGCCAATGAGACTACGCCCTCTCCTGAGGGCCCCCCTGGGCACAAAGAGGCATGATGACCCTCAGCCTGAGCATGCTTTCAAACAAGCCCTCTCTGTTACACCATTAGGATCCTGCATTGCAGGCCTGGAATGCCCCTAGGCCCAAATCCTAACACTTGGTTGGATATCCGGGCACCCAGACCCAGAGCCCATCTCTGGAATCCCTGTTTTGGCATAAGCCTAAGTTGGAAAACAGCATTCTTCCCTGTTTTGGAGCACCCCTAAGATGGAAAAGAGCACTCTTTTCTTCTCTGAAAAACCACCAATCTATGGGGATCCACCAGGATCCTTAGAGAGGAAAAGTCTCCCATTGAACCATGAGACCACGTCTACATTCAGAGCCCATCCTGGACACACAATCCAGATAGAAAAGCCTGTGCTACCAGCTTTCAGTCACCCTAATTACAGTTCCTGACGTGATGCCTTCTAGGTCTATGCATTGGACCTGCGATCACCTTGCCACTATCCCTGACCCAAATTTGTGTTTGCAGACTTCCCTCCCAAAACCATGGCTCTCATATCCTCAAGGAGGTGGTCTCTGAAGCCTTACCACAGGACTGGGCCTGCCATCCCCAAGGAAACTGTGCCCATCACAGTTCCCCAAAGCCTCCAAGTTAGGAGAAACCTGCAAGGCCCCTGAGCCCACCCCAATAGTGGAAGTGGCTCTGGATGCAAATGCACAGTCTGAAACACCCTGATCACCTACATCCAGTCAGACAACCATATCAATGGTCCTTAGTAAGAAAATTGAACCTGATGGGCACCAAGGACATCATTGGATCTCTAGATTAGGTTGCCAGCATCAATCCTCAGAGGCCTGTTCTTGAATACCAAGTCAGGATACAACATATGTACCCTGAGCCACAAAACAGAACATCTCCTCTCCCAAGATGGAAACTGTGCACATCGACCTGTGCCAAACCCTCAGCGTGGCCCATAGCCACCAATACATTCTAAGACCTCCCTTGTAACAAACCAGTTTTGGGACACATCTGTAAGAGATTCCAAGTCAACTCAAGGCCTTGGTACTTGGCACCAGAACCACCAAAACGAACCTGTCATGTTCCTCAGCTGCAATGGTCATTGGACGTGTGCTTTCCAGTCATCCATGCGGGAGGGCTCTGCTACGCAAAATTCCACTTGAGGGACCCTGGAGGAAAAAAAAACAGACTCCTCCTGTCCATTAGAAGGAAACCTTGTTGTTTGGAGCATCTCACAATCTTAAGCGTGGGTAATCCTCCATTGCCTCCTGAAGCCACCCCTCCATTAGTCGTCATCCTAGACACAAACTCCAGTGTGAGCAAATATCTGACATCTGCCCTTACTCAGGTGCTGGATATCTCGTATAAGCTGCTGCACATTGAAACTGACTTCCGCTTGGCACTCAATTTAAGCATAGCTGGTGTTTACAATTGCATTCTCACCCTATTTGTCCCCAAACCCTCTTGATAGGGAATTCTGGATCCATAAGGCAGCATTCTGCCTGCCCCACAGAAAGAAGTGCTTCGTGAGTCTCGCCAGAAACCCTACATGAGGATCAATTTACTCGGCCCTGGAGAGTACCCCAATATATAGACTTCTCTGGCCACTAGTGCTGTGTCTGACACAGCCTGAGCCCAGACCTCGTGTCAGCCACCCAGTGAGCGGGGCCCATATCCAGCATGTGAGAACGGCCATGGCCCAAATCTGTCATCTCTATGCATCCTTGGTATTCAGGCATCTGTCCCCAGACCTTTGCTGTAATCCCTGCCTATGGGGGAACATGAAGCACAATAGATATTTCCTCCTTTCCCATGGCTGGAAACCTGGCCATTGGAATGTGTGTCCATCCCTCAGTGTGGGAGCCAGAAAATGGACAATGGGACCACGCCCACTCCTGAGGGCCACCCTGGGCACAAACAGGCATTGTAATGCTCAGCCTGAGCATGTTTCCAAACAAGCCCTCTCAGTTGCACCACCAAGATCCTGCATTGCAGGCCTGGTCTGCCCATAAGCCCAAATCCCAACCCTTGGTGGGATTTTCCGGGCGCCTAGACCAGAGCCCATCTCTGGAATCTCTGTTTTGGGGCACACCTAAGATCGAAAATAGCAGTCTTCCCATACCAAAAAGTCATCAAAATATTGGGAGCCGCCTGTATCCTTAGAGGAAAAATCTCCCATGGACCCATGAGGCCACAGCTACATTCTGACGTCACCCTAGACACACAATCCAGATATAAAAGCCTGTGCTTCCGCCTTCGGGTCATTCCAGTTACTGTTTCTGACGAGTAGCCTTCCAGGTCTACACATTGCCCTGCAATAACCTAGCCACTAAACCTAACCCAAGTTTGTGTTTGCAGACTTCCCTCCCAGAACCATGGCTCACATGCCCTCCAGGGTGGAGTCTCTGGAGCCACACCACAGGACTGTGCTTGCCATCCCCATGGAAATTGTGCATGTCAGTTAACCAAACCCTCCAGAGTTGGTTGAAACATTCAAGGCCCCTGTGGCCACCCCAATATTGGAGGTTACTCTGGACATAAGTGCACAGTCTGAAACTCCCTGATCACCTACATTCTGGCAGACACCCAAGTCAACTGTCCTAAGTCTGAAGATTGAACCTCTCATGCCCCTGGGACTCATTGGAACCCTAGATTAGGTTGTCGGG
The DNA here is from genome assembly GCF_964662115.1 of Mustela nivalis. Classification (NCBI taxonomy): domain Eukaryota; kingdom Metazoa; phylum Chordata; class Mammalia; order Carnivora; family Mustelidae; genus Mustela; species Mustela nivalis. The sequence continues at coordinate 34,861 of NW_028134414.1, read as the reverse complement.
CATCTGTCTTCAGAGGCCTGTTCTTGAATAGGAACTTATGATACGGCATGTGGTCCCTGAGCCACAAAACACTACATCTCCTGTCCCCAGAAGGTAACCGTGCTCTTCGACCTGTGTTAAACCCTCAGGGTAGGAGAATCCTGCAGGCACCTTAGCCACCAACACATTCTAAGATCTACCTGGTAAAAAAAAACCAGCATTGTAACCCATCTTCAAGAGATTCCATGTCAACTCAAGACCTTGGTGCTTCGCCCCAGAAGCACCATAAAGAACCTGCATGTTCCTCAGCTGCATTGGTCAATGGAGGTGTGCTTTCCAGGCATCCATGTGGAAGGGCTCTGCTACCCATACTTTTCACATGGGGGGCCCTGCAGAAAACATACCAGACTCTAACTGTCCAGTAGAAAAAACAACATTGCTGTTTCGAGCATCTCACATGCATCAGCCTCTTGATGCCACTCCTCCATTCGGTCATCAGAGACACAAACTCCAGTGTGCGTAAACATCTGAAATCCACCTTTACTCAGGTGCTGGATATTTCATTTGTTGGCCACGATAGATACAAACTCTATCATGAGCAGACATCTGACCCTCGCCTGTACTCAGATGCTGGAGATCTCGAAAAAAACCACTGCACATTGGAACGGCCATGTTCTCGGCACTGAGATTAAGCATAGATTGTGTTTTCTGCCTTCTGTTCTCACACTCCTCGCCTTCAAGTCCCCCATATTGGGAATTTGGGAGCCACAATGCAGCCTTCTGCCTGCCCACCAGAAAAAAGAGGTGCCCTATGGGTCTGCGTGAAACTCCATATAAGGTTCCACCAGCACAGCCCTCTATAGCACCACAATATCATAGGCCACCTTGTGAACTAATGCTTTGTCTGACACAGCTCGAGCCCCGACCTCCTGGTAGCCACCTAGATAGCGGGACCCATATCTGGCAGGTGTGACCTGCCTTGACCTGAGTCCTTCATCTCAAACCAACCTGGTTATTCACGTACCAGTCCCAGAACATAGCTCAAATTACTGTGCATGGGGGAATCTGAAGCACAAAAGAGTACTCCTCCTTCCTCATAGAAGGAAAATTAAATGTTGATGTGGTGGTCCAACCCTCATATTGGGATCCAGGTGCATGGAACAAGAGCCAATGCCCACTCAGGATGGGCATCTGGGCACAAACAGGCATTGTGACCCTTACCCTGAGACCCATTTCCAACAAGTCTCCATGGGAGCTGAACCAAAGCCCCACAGAGCCAGGCAGTCAAGCCTCTAGGCCCAAATACTAAGCCTTTGTAGGGTTATCCAGGCACAGGGACCTATAACCCATCTCTGGAATCCCTGTGTTGACGGGAACCGTGAAACAGTAAACCACGCTCTCTCCTTCGCAGTGAGACACCAAACTCTTGGGTGCTGGGCAGAATCCCCAGAGAGGTAGAATATTCCATGGACACATGAGGACACCCCACCATTCCAAGGCCATCCTAGACACAATCCAGACAGAAAAGCCTTTGCTCCTGCCTCCCAGCCACACGAATTTCAAATCCTGAGGAGCTGCCCTCAGCGTCTGCAGATCGGGGCTGCCATCACCTCCCTCCTAATTGATACACAATTTTGTGTCTGAAGACTTTGGTCCCAGAGCCCTTAACCACATTCCCTGCAGGATGGGGCTGACAGAACCACACTACATCACTGGGCCTGATCTCTGGATGAAATTCTGCTGTCTCAGTTGCACAAACCCTCCAGATTAGGAAAAGCCTGCAAGGCCCCTGAGCCCACCCCAATTTCATAGGCCACTCTGGAAAAAATGCACAGTCTGACACAGCCTGAGCATCTACCTCCAGGAAGACTCACAGGTCAAAGTCCCTAAGTCCGAAGGTTGAGGATGACATGCCCCTACAACCTCATAAGAACCCTAGCCTAGATATTCAGGCCTCTGTGCCCAGAGGCCTGGTCTTGAAATCCAACATATGATCCGACATGTGGTCCCTGAGCCATACAAGAGAACCCCTCCTGTCCCGAGAAGGGACCCTGGCTCCTGGGAACTGGGTCTAACCCTCAGGTAGGAGAATCCTGCATGGCCACAGATCCACAACCACATTCTTTTTTTTTTATATAGATTTTATTTATTTATTTGACAGAGAGAGATCACAAGTAGGCATAGAGGAAGGCAGAGAGAGAGAGAGAGAGGAAGAAGCAGGCTCCCTGCTGAGCAGAGAGCCCGATGCGGGACTCAATCCCAGGACCCTGAGATCATGACCTGAGCCGAAGGCAGCGGCTTAGCCCATTGAGCCACCCAGGCACCCTCACCACCACATTCTAAGGTCTCCCTGGACACCAAGCAGCATTGTGACTCATTAGACTGAGAACATCCGTCAACTTAGATCACTTGGAAATTTGAACAAAAACCAGCAGATCAAGCCTGCAATGTTCCTCAGCTGCAATGGTCATGCAAGGAAGACTTCCCAGGCCCCCATTCAGAGACCTCTGCTGTCGAATCTTTCTATATGGGGGACCCTGGAGCCTTGTAAGCGGACTACCCCTGTCCCACAGTAGGACACCTTGCTGTTTGGAGCAGCTCACAAGGTCCTGCTTGGGAAAATCTCCAAGAATTCTTGAGGCCACCCCACAATTCGTTGACCATCATGGATGCAAACCCAGCGTGAGCAGACATCTGACCCTCGCCCATACTCAGGTGCTGGAAATCTCAAAACAACCACTGCACAATGGAATGGTCCTGTGGTCGGCACTGAGCTTATCCGTGGCTTGTGTTTTCAGACTTCTGTCTTCACACTCCTCGCCTACAAGCCCTCCATATTGGGAATTCTGAAGCCACAGTGCAGCTTTCTGCCTGCCCACCAGAAAGAAGAAGTGCCCTATGGGTCTTCGCAGAAACCCACATGAGGATCCTCCTGCACGGCCCTCAATGGCACCCCAATATAATAGACCGACCTCTGCATAAATTGTCTGTCTGACACCGCCTGATCCCCGACCTCCTGTCAGCCACCCAGATAGTGGGCCCCATATCCTCCAGGTGGGTCCAACCTTGGCCCGAGGCCATCATCTTGAAGCAACCTGGATATTCAGGTACCTGTCCCAGACTTAGCTCAAATTCCTGCCCATAGGGGACTCGGAAGCACAAAAGAGTGCTCCTCCTTCCCCATGGCCAGAAAACTGAATGTTGAGATGGCTGTACAACCCTGAGTGGGAACCAGGTGCATGGTCCATGAGACCACGCCTACACAGGATGGGCAGCTGGGCACAAACAGGCATTGTGACCCTCAGAATGAGACCCCTTTCCAAAGATCCCCCTTGGGATCTGGACCAGGAACCCAAATCGAAGCTTTGGTTAAGTTTTCCCAGTGTCTGGACCCAGAAACCATCTCTGGAATCCCTGTTTGGACAGGATCCCAGAGATGGAATACAGTCTTTTCCTCTTCCCCAGAAAGAAATCAAACTCTTGGGTGCCAAGCAGAATCACCAGAGTGGAAGAATATCCCATGGACACATGAGGTCACCCCTCCATTTAGTGGCCATCCTAGACACACAATCCAGACAGAAAAGCCTGTGCTCCTCCCTCCCAGCCACCTGAATTTCAAATCCCGAGGAGCTTCCCTCAGGGTCTTCAGATTCGGACTGCCAACACCTCACTCCTATCTCTTATCCGAGGTTGTGTCTAAAGTCTTTGGTCCCAAAGTCCTGACACACATGACCTCCAGGATGGGGCCTCGAGAAACACATGACATCACTGGCCCTGCTCTCCTGAGGAAACCCTGCCCATGTCAGTTTCCCAAAATGTCCAGATTAGGAGAAAACTGCAAGGCCCCTGACTGCACCCCAATATCATAGGCCACTCTGGAAAAAGTGCACAGCCTGACACAGCCTCAGCACCTACCTCCAGGATGACATGCAGGCCAATGGCACTTAGTCCGAAGATTGAAACTTCCATGGCCCTAAAACCTCATCAGAACCCTAGCTTATGTTTTGAGGTCTCTCTCCCTAGAGGGCTGTTCTGGAAATTCAAGCATATGGTCCAACCTGTGGTCCGTGAGCCATACAAGAGCACACCTCCTGTCCCAAGAAGGAAACCTGGCTCCTGGGTACTGGGTCTAATCCTAAGGATAGAGAATCCTCAATGGTCAGAGAGCCGCCACCACATTCTAAGGTCTCCCTGGACATCAAGCAGCATTGGAACCTGTTAGACTGAGAACTTCCATCAACGCAAATCACTTGGAACTTGGAATCAGTGTCATTGGTTCAAGCTTACCCTGTTCCTCAGCTGCAATGGTAACAAGAGATTGGCTTCCCAGGCCTCCATTCACAGAGCATTGCTATCGAATCTTCCATATGGGGGACCCTGGAGCCCTGTAAGAAGACTTCTGCTGTCCCTTAGTAGGACACCTTGATGTTTGGAGCAGCTCACAAGCTCCAGCTTGGAAAAACCTCCAAGAATTCTTGAGGCCTCCCCACCATTTGTTGGCCATCATGGATACAAACTCCAGCGTGAGCAGACATCTTCCCCTCGCCCAGGTGCTGAAGATCTCGAAACAACTGCTGTACATTGGAATAGACATGTGCTCGGCACTGAGCGTAACCGTAGCTTATGTTTTAATACTTCTGTCCTCACACTCCTCGCCTGCAAACCCTCCAACTTGGATATTCTGGAGCCGTAATGCAGCCATCTGCCTGCTCACCAGATAGAAGAAGTGAAGAAAGGGTCTGTGCAAAAATCCCCCATGAGGATCCAGTTGCACAGCTCTCAAAAGCACCCCAATATCATAGGCCGAACTCTCCACGAATGTTCTGTCTGACACAGCTCGAGCCCGAGCTCCTGACAGCCACCCAGAAAGCAGGCCTCATTTTCTGCAGGTGGGTCCTGCCTTGGCCCGAGGACCTCATCTCAAAGTGAACTGGGTATTCAGGCACCTGTCCCAGAACTTAGCTCAAATTCCTGCCCATGGGGGAACCTGAAGCATAAAAAAGTACACCTCCTTCCCCATGGCAGGAAAACTGAATGTTGAGATGGCAGTCCAACCCTCAGAGTGGGAGCCAAGTGCATAGCCCATGAGGTCACACCCACTCAGCATGGGCATCTGGGCAAAAACAGGCATTGTGACCCTCAGAATGAGACCCATTTCCAACAAGAACACTCGGGAGCTGTACCAGGAAAACATAGAGCAGGACCCTAGGCCCAAATCCTAAGCCTTGTTGCGGTGATCCAGGCTCCAGAACCCAGGACCCATCTCTGGAATGGCTGTTTGGACGGGATCCCTGACTCATAAAACTGCGCTCCTCCAATCCCCCAGAAATACACCTAACTCTTGGGTGCCGAGCAGAATTCCCAGAGAGGTAGAATCTCACATGGACCCATGAGGCCACCCGTCCATTTCGTGGCCATCATAGACAAACAAGTCAGACAGAAAAGACTGTGCTCCTGCCTCACAGCCGTCTGAATTTCATATCTGGAGATGCTTCGCTCAGGGTCTGCAGATTGGGTCTGCCATCACCTCGAGCTTAACTCTTACCCGAGTTTGTGTCTGAAGACTTTGGACCCAGAGTCCTGACCCATATGCCCTCCAGGATGGGGCCTCCAGGAACACACAACAGCACTGGGCCAGCTCTCCCAAGGAATGTCAGCCTGTCTCAGTTTCCCAACCCACCAGATTAAGAGAAAATTGCAAGGCCCCTAATACCACCCCAATTCCATAGGAAGCTCCAGAAAAAATGCATAGTCTGACACAGCCTCAGAATATACCTCCAGGAAGACACCCAGGTCAATGGGAAGGGATGAAATGGCCTAACCCATGGCAGGTTCGATGTGCTGGGTGTGAAGCCAACTGTCTCAATGTCTCTCACAAGGTCTGGGCTCAGGCTATGTAAGACAGAGCATAGTGTTTAGGGTAGCCTATGCAATTGGGGTGTCGCCGAGGGCTGAGCAGGTTGATTTTCATTTGGGGTTTCTGAGCAATGCCATAGACAATGTTTTTCTTTGGGGGGCAGGCAGAGTGCTTCGTTCTGGAACCAGAATTCCCAATCATGAGGGATTTTGGGCCAGGAGTGCTAGGGTAGAGTCTGAAAACAAAACATAGGGTGAGGTGGGGAGCAGGCCCACTCTGCAAAGACTGAAAGGATATCTCATGCATCTGAAGTCAGGCTGAGGATCAGACATTGGCTGAGGTTGGATTGTGCCCTTGATAGCACCTTCATGAAGCAGGTGCCTCATGAGGCCAACGAAGTTTTCCCACGCTGAGTTTGGAGGTTGCCACAAACCACAAGGTTTCCTTCTGCGAGACAGTCGAGTCCTGTTGAATGGCTCCAGTACATACCATACGGAAGGACTGAAGAGGAGGGTTCAAAGGATGGATCCCTGAACAACATGCCTCGCATTCCCTTTGGCCATTAACGACAAGATATGTGGGCTGAGTTGAAATGGCCTCTCCTGAGGATGCGTCATAATGTGGGTTTCTGTCCATGGAGACCTTGGAATGTGATGGTTGTCTGTGGCCCTGCGGAATTCTCCGACCAGAAGGGTTTGATACAGATCCAGTAAGAAAGCACTCCATGTGGAGACGAGAGAGGTTTGGTTTGGAGCCTCAGAAAAACCTAATATGCTGGTATAAGAAACCAGTCCTCTGAGGACAGACACATGAAAACTAAAGCTAAGGTTCATATTAGGGCCTAAGGGCCTGTCCATTTCAATCTTCTGTCTCTGGGGACACTGTCTGAAAGTCTAAGTGGTGATAATGGCAGAGCTGGTGTCAGAGTGCCCCTTTTAGTCCAGGGCAGCCTACACTATCAGGATGGCCTCAGGGGCCTTGGAACTTTTCCCTAACCTGTAGGGTTGTGGTCAATGGATTGGGCACACTTTCCTTGGAGATGGCAGGCACAATCTTTCACTGTGGCTCCAGATGCCCTAGCCTGGAGGGTGTGTGGGTCCAGGCTGTGGGCACATAAGTCTGAAAACACAAACTCAGCTTATGAGTGGCGCCGAGGGTATGGCAGGCCGGATGTACAGATAAAGAATGAGCTCCTTGGCTTGTGAATCAAGGGCGAGATTCCTTCAGGCTTTTGTCTCTGGATGCGTCCAGGATAGCCGTGGATTGTAGGGGGTGGCCTCAGTGACTGTGGACGAGTAACCTCTCTGGGGATTTGTCCCAGCTATCAGGAGTTCGGGGTCATTTTGTGGGAAGGGTGGAGTCCTGTTGTCTGGCTCATGTGTCTCTCCAAGAAAGTGATTCCAGAGCAGAGTCCCAGGAACAGGGGGGAGACTGGAAAACTCAAACACTGGTGAGGATTGGGTGTATAGGGGCTTGGCACGCCCCATATGAGGGCTCTTGGTCAAGGCCCTGACAGGCCTTTCTTTGATATTGGCCTTATGCTGAGGGTCACAGAGTGAATTTCTGCCCAAGGCAGCACTCAAGTTTGGGCGTGGTTTCAGGGGAAATGAAGGTTTCTCCCACCCTGAAGGTGTGACTCCATGCCAAGAGCAAGCCTTACAGCCATGGGGAAGAAGGAGTTCTGATTTGTGCTTCAGATGCCCAACTGTGTGGGGAATTGATATAATATCTGGGTTTAGATATCGGAAAACCAAGGTTAGGAAGAGATAACGGCATAAGACCATGGCGTGTCAGAAGTGCTAGGTGTGTGGCCAGCTGTCTCCTTGCCTGTCTGGACGTCTGGCATCAGGCTGTGAAAGGCAGAGCATTAGTGCCCAGAGCAGCCTATCAAATCTGAGTGCCGTCCAGGCAAGAGCAGGTTGATCCTCATCTGGGTTTTATGGAAAGCCCCACAAGGAAACGTTTTCTACCGGTGGGCAGTAACTGGGCAAGCTTGTGGTTCTGCAATTCCTACTCTGGAGAGATTGTTTGCCAGGAGTGTGAGGAAGGAAGTCTGAAAACACAAGCTAGCGTGAGGTTTGGAACCGAGGGCACGGCAGGCCACTCTGCAGAGGCTGAATCAAGATCTCCTGCATTGCGGTCATGTCTACTATGAGATGTGCTTCAAGATAGAGTTTTTGACCATGATGGCCTCTCCCTGAAGGATATGGGGGGCTTCATGAGGCCCGGCAGGTTTGCCGTTTTCTCCTACACTGAAGGTTTGACTCACGGCCAGCAGCAAGGTTTCTTGCCATGGGGAAGGAGGGGTTCTGACTTATGCATCAGGTTCCCCCCTGTGCAGGGATTGGAGATAAGGTCTAGGTTCCGATGACTGAAAACCCAGGTTGGGAATGGATGGTGGCCTAAGGCAGTGGCGGGTGCAATGTGCTGGGTGTGCAGCCAGCTGTGTCGGTGTCTGTTGGAAGGTCTGGGCTCAGGCTATTTGCGACAGAGCATCACTGCTTAAGGTAGCCTATGCAATTGGGGTGTTGCCGAGGGCCAAGCAGTTTGATCCTCATTTGGGGTTTCTGGGCAGCGCCATAGACAATGTTTTTCTCCTGGGAGGCAGGCACAGTGCTTCATTGTGGCCCCAGAATTCCCAGTAGGGAGGGTTTGTGGGCCAGGAGTGTGAGGACGGAAGTCTGAAAACACAAGCTAGTGTGAGGATTGGAGCCAAGGGCAGAGCAGGCCTACTCTGCAGAGGCTGAATCAAAATCTCCTGCATCTGAAGTCAGGCTGAGGATCAGACGTTGGCTGAGGCTGGAGTATGTGTCCATGATGGCATCTTCATGAAGTGGGGGCCTCATGAGGCCAAGGAAGTTTTCCCACGCTGAGTTTGGAGGTTGCCCCAAACCACAAGGTTTCCTTCTGCGGGACATTCGAGTCCTGTTGCATGGGTCCAGGACATACCATATGGAAGGACTGGAGAGCAGGGTTCGAAGGATGGATCCCTGTACAGCATGCCTCGCATTCCCATTGGCTATTAGCGACAAGATATGTTTGATCTGCTGCCTCTGGAACACGCGACCCAGGGGGCTGAGTTGAAATGGCCTCTCCTGAGGATGCGTCATAATGTGCGTTTGGGTCCATGGAGACCTTGGAATGTGCTGGTTGTTCAGTGGCCCTGCGGAACTCCCTACCTGAAGTGTTTGATACATCCCAGTAAGAAAGCTGCCCATGTGGAGATGAGAGAGGTTTGGTTTGGTGCCTCAGAAAAGCCCCATGTGCTGGTCTACGAAAACAGTCCTCTGAGAACGGAAACATGGAAACCAAAGCTAAGGTTCAGATTAGGGCCTGGGGGCCTGTCCATTTCAACCTTCTGTCTCTGAGGACACTGTCTGAGAGTCTAAGTGGAGATACTTGCTCCGCTGGTGTCAGAGAGCCCCTCTTAGTCCAGGGTGGCCTATACTATTGATGGCCTCAGGGACATTGGAGCTTTTCCCTAACCTGTAGGGTTGTGGTCAATGGATAGGGCACACTTTCCTTGGAGAGGGCAGGCATAATCTTTCGCTGTTTGGTCCAGAGGCACTAGCCTGGATGTTGTTGGGTCCAGGCTGTGGGAACAGAAGTCTGAATACACAAACTCAGCTTATGAGTGGCGCCTAGGGTATGGCAGGCCAGAAGTACAGCCCGAATGGGAGCTCCTGGGCCTCTGAATCAAGGGCGAGTGGGAGGCGTTCCTTCAGGCTTTTGTCTCTGGATATTGTGTCCGGGATAGCCGTGGATTGGAGCGGTGGCATCAAGTACTGTGGACGAGTATCCCTCTCTGGGGATTTGCCCCAGCTCCCAAGAGTTTGGGGTCATTTTGTGGGAAGGGTGGAGTCGTGTTGTCTGGCTCATGGGTCTCTCCAAGAAAGGGATTCCAGAGCAGAGCTCCAGGTACGGGCGGGGCGACTGGAAAATTCAAACCGTGGTGAGGATTGGGTGCATAGGGGCTTGGCAAGCCCCATATGTGGGCTCTTGGTCCAGGCCCTGACAGGCCTTTCTTTGACATGGGGCTCATGCTGAGGGTCACAGTGTGAATTTGTGCCCAAGCAGCACTCAAGTTTGGGCGTGGCATCAGGAGCCATGAAGGATTCTCCCACCCTGAAGGTGTGACTCCATGCCAAGAGCAAGCTTGACAGCCATGGGGAAGGAGGAGTTCTGTTTTGTGCTTGCTATACACAGATGTGTGGAGAATTGATATAATGTCTAGGTTCAGATATCTGAAAACCAATGTTAGGATGAGGTGACTGCATAAGACCATGGCGTGTCCGAAGTGCTGGGTGTGCGGCCAGCTGTCTCCTTGTCTGTCTGGACGTCTGGCTTCAGGCTGTGTCAGGCAGAGCATGAGTGCCCAGAGCAGCCTATCCAGTTCGGGTACCGTCGAGGCCCGAGCAGGTTGATCCTCATCTGGGTTTTCTGGAGAGCCCCACGGGGAAACGTTTTTCTTCCGTTGGGCAGACACTGGGCTGGGTTTTGGTTCTGGAGTTCCTAGTCCGGAGGGCTTGTTTGCCAGGAGTGTGAGGAAGGAAGTCTGAAAACACAAGCTAGCGTGAGGTTTGGGACCGAGGGCACGGCAGGCCCACTCTGCAGAGGCTGAATCGAGATCTCCTGCACTGAGGTCATGTCAACTATGAGACGTGCCTCAGGCTAGAGTTCTTGTCCAGCATGGCCTCTTCCTGAAGGGTGTGGGGGCTTCATGAGGCCAGAAAGTTTTGCCTACGATGGGATTTGTGAACTGCTCCAAAACTGAAGGTTACCTTCTGCACGATAGTCGAGTCCTATTGGATGGTTCCAAGAGGCCCCATATGGAAAGACTCGAGAGCAGGTGTCTAAGCATGGATGCCTGGGAACGCTACCTCATATTCCCACTCTTTAGTCAGGACAAGGCAGGCTCAATCTGCGGGCTCCTGGGTGAGCTACCCAGAGGGGAGAGTTGAAATGGACTCTCCTGAAGATGAGTCCTACTGTGGCTTGGTGGCCTGGGAGACCTTGGAATGTGGAGGTGGCTCAGAGACTCTGCAGGATTCTCCAACATGAGGTGTTTGACACGGCTCCAACAAGGAAACTTCCCATGTGGAGATGAGAGGAGTTCTGTTCCGTGCCTCAGGAAAGCCCCATACCCTGTTCTTCGAACCAAAGCCTCTGAGGAGTGACACCTGGAAACCAAAGCAAGAGTTGAGACTACGGCCTAAAGGCCTGTCCGGCTCAACCTTCTATCTCTGTTGACATCTGTGTGCATGCATTCATGGATGTAGCTGCTCAGCTTGTGTCCGAATGCCCCTGTGAGTCCAGTGAGGCTCCCAGTAGTGGGATGTCCTCGGAGGCCTTGAGGTTTCTCATACTCTGGAGGTGTGTGGCCAAAGGAATGGACACAGTTTCCCAGGAGAGAGCAGGCACGGTCCTGTGGTATGGCTCCAGAGGACCCAGCCTAGAGGCTGTGTTTGCTAGGGCTGTGGGGACAGATGTCTGAAAAAGCAAACTTGGCTCAGCTAGGGGCCAATGTAATGGCAGGCCTGATCTCTAGTCCGTGAGGGGAGATCCTCTGGAAATCAAAGTAGGGCAAGTGGGAGGCAGTCACTCAGGATTTTGTCTCTGGGTGTTGCATTTACAGTGTCCGGTCAGGGTAGGGGTTGTCTCAGAGGCCGAGGGAGTGGGAATGAAGAGTACTGTTTTCTGCCACAGGGGACCCCCCAGGAGAGGGACTCTAGAGCACAGCAGTGGGTTCCCTCAACTGGAATACACACCATCTAGTTAGTCCTGGGTGCCTATGGGCATGGCAAGCCACATATGCGGGCTCTTGGTCCAGTCACTGAGAGGCGTTACTTGAATAAGGTACTCACGCTGAGGGTCACAATGTGTGTTTGTGCCCAAGGCGGCCCTCAAGCTTGGGCGTGGCCTCATGGGCCATGCCGTTTTCTCCTACACTGAAGGTTTGACTCACTGCCAGCAGCAAGGTTTCTTGCCATGGGGAAGGAGGGGTTCTGACTTGTGCATCAGGTTCCCCCCTGTGCAGGGATTGGAGATAAGGTCTAGGTTCCGATGACTGAAAACCCAGGTTGGGAATGGATGGTGGCCTAAGGCAGTGGCGGGTCCAATGTGCTGGGTGTGCAGCCAGCTGTGTCGGTGTCTGTTGGAAGGTCTGGGCTCAAGCTATTTGCGACAGAGCATCACTGTTTAAGGTAGCCTATACAATTGGGGTGTTGTCGAGGGCCAAGCAGTTTGATCCTCATTTGTGGTTTCTGGGCAGCGCCATAGACAATGTTTTTCTCCTGGGAGGCAGGCACAGTGCTTCATTGTGGCCCCAGAATTCCCAGTAGGGAGGGTTTGTGGGCCAGGAGTGTGAGGACGGAAGTCTGAAAACACAAGCTAATGTGAGGATTGGAGCCAAGGGCAGAGCAGGCCCACTCTGCAGAGGCTGAATCAAAATCTCCTGCATCTGAAGTCAGGCTGAGGATCAGACGTTGGCTGAGGCTGGAGTATGTGTCCATGATGGCACCTTCATGAAGTGGGGGCCTCCTGAGGCCAAGGAAGTTTTCCCACGCTGAGTTTGGAGGTTGCCCCAAACCCCAAGGTTTCCTTCTGCGGGACATTCGAGTCCTGTTGCATGGCTCCAGGATATACCATATGGAAGGACTGGAGAGCAGGGTTCGAAGGATGGATCCCTGTACAGCATGCCTCGCATTCCCATTGGCTATTAGCGACAAGATATGTTTGATCTGCTGCCTCTGGAACACGCGACCTAGGGGGCTGAGTTGAAATGGCCTCTCCTGAGGATGCGTCATAATGTGCGTTTGGGTCCATGGAGACCTTGGAATGTGCTGGTTGTTCAGTGGCCCTGCGGAACTCTCCTACCTGAAGTGTGTGATACATCCCAGTAAGAAAGCTGCCCATGTGGAGATGAGAGATGTTTGGTTTGGTGCCTCAGAAAAGCCCCATGTGCTGGTCTACGAAAACAGTCCTCTGAGAACGGAAACATGGAAACCAAAGCTAAGGTTCAGATTAGGGCCTGGGGGCCTGTCCATTTCAACCTTCTGTCTCTGGGGACACTGTCTGAGAGTCTAAGTGGAGATAGTTGCTCCGCTGGTGTCAGAGAGCCCCTCTTAGTCCAGGGTGGCCTATACTATTGATGGCCTCAGGGACCTTGGAGCTTTTCCCTAACCTGTAGGGTTGTGGTCAATGGATTGGGCACGCTTTCCTTGGAGAGGGCAGGCACAATCTTTCGCTGTTTGGTCCAGAGGCCCTAGCCTGGATGTTGTGTGGGTCCAGGCTGTGGGCACAGAAGTCGGAATACACAAACTCAGCTTATGAGTGGCGCCTAGGGTATGGCCGGCCGGATGTACAGCCCGAGAGGGAGCTCCTGGGCCTCTGAAACAAGGGCGGGTGGGAGGCGTTCCTTCAGGCTTTTGTCTCTGGATGTTGTGTCCGGGATAGCCGTGGATTGGAGCGGTGGCCTCAGGTACTGTGGACGAGTATCCCTCTCTGGGGATTTGTCCCAGCTCCCAAGAGTTTGGGGTCATTTTGTGGGAAGGGTGGAGTCGTGTTGTCTGGCTCATGCGTCTGTCCAAGAAAGGGATTCCAGAGCAGAGCTCCAAGTACGGGCGGGGCGACTGGAAAATTCAAACCGTGGTGAGGATTGGGTGCATAGGGGCTTGGCAAGCCCCATATGTGGGCTCTTGGTCCAGGCCCTGACAGGCCTTTCTTTGCCATGGGGCTCATGCTGAGGGTCACAGTGTGAATTTGTGCCCAAGCAGCACTCACGTTTGGGCGTGGCATCAGGGGCCATGAAGGTTTCTCCCACCCTGAAGGTGTGACTGCATGCCAAGAGCAAGCTTGACAGCCATGGGGAAGGAGGAGTTCTGTTTTGTGCTTGCTATACCCAGCTGTGTGGAGAATTGATATAATGTCTAGGTTCAGATATCTGAAAACCAAGGTTAGGATGAGGTAACGGCATAAGACCATGGCGTGTCCGAAGTGCTGGGTGTGCGGCCAGCTGTCTCCTTGTCTGTCTGGACGTCTGGCTTCAGGCTGTGTCAGGCAGAGCATGAGTGCCCAGAGCAGCCTATCCAGTTCGGGTACCGTCGAGGCCCGAGCAGGTTGATCCTCATCTGGGTTTTCTGGAGAGCCCCACAGGGAAACGTTTTTCTTCCGTTGGGCAGACACTGGGCTGGGTTTTGGTTCTGGAGTTCCTAGTCCGGAGGGCTTGTTTGCCAGGAGTGTGAGGAAGGAAGTCGGAAAACACAAGCTAGCGTGAGGTTTGGGACCGAGGGCACGGCAGGCCCACTCTGCAGAGGCTGAATCGAGATCTCCTGCACTGAGGTCATGTCAACTATGAGATGTGCCTCAGGCTAGAGTTCTTATCCAGCATGGCCTCATCCTGAAGGGTGTGGGGGCTTCATGAGGCCAGAAAGTTTTGGCTACGATGGGATTTGTGAACTGCTCCAAAACTGAAGGTTACCTTCTGCACGACAGTCGAGTCCTATTGGATGGTTCCACGAGGCCCCATATGGAAAGACTCGAGAGCAGGTGTCTAATCATGGATGCCTGGGAACGCCACCTCATATTCCCACTCTTTAGTCAGGACAAGGCAGGCTCAATCTGCGGGCTCCTGGGTGAGCTACCCAGAGGGGAGAGTTGAAATGGACTCTCCTGAAGATGAGTCCTACTGTGGCTTGGTGGCCTGGGAGACCTTGGAATGTGGAGGTGGCTCAGGGACTCTGCAGGATTCTCCAACATGAGGTGTTTGACACGGCTCCAACAAGGCAACTTCCCATGTGGAGACGAGAGGAGTTCTGTTCCGTGCCTCAGGAAAGCCCCATACCCTGTTCTTCGAACCAAAGCCTCTGAGGAGTGACACCTGGAAACCAAAGCAAGAGTTGAGACTACGGCCTAAAGGCCTGTCCGGCTCAACCTTCTATCTCTGTTGACATCTGTGTGCATGCATTCATGGATGTAGCTGCTCAGCTTGTGTCCGAATGCCCCTGTGAGTCCAGTGAGGCTCCCAGTAGTGGGATGTCCTCGGAGGCCTTGAGGTTTCTCATATTCTGGAGGTGTGTGGCCAAAGGAATGGACACAGTTTCCCAGGAGAGAGCATGCACGGTCCTGTGGTATGTCACCAGAGGACCCAGCCTAGAGGCTGTGTTTGCCAGGGCTGTGGGGACAGATGTCTGAAAAAGCAAACTTGGCTCAGCTAGGGGCCAATGTAATGGCAGGCCTGATCTCTAGTCCGTGAGGGGAGATCCTCTGGAAATCAAAGTAGGGCAAGTGGGAGGCAGTCACTCAGGATTTTGTCTCTGGGTGTTGCGTTTACAGTGTCCGGTCAGGGTAGGGGTTGCCTCAGAGGCCGAGGAAGAGCCTTCCTCTCGGGGGATTGTCCAAGCTCCCAAGTGTTTGTGTTCATTCTGTGGGAATGAAGAGTACTGTTTTCTGCCACAGGGGACCCCCCAGGAGAGGGACTCTAGAGCACAGCAGTGGGTTCCCTCAACTGGAATACACACCTTCTAGTTAGTCCTGGGTGCCTATGGGCATGGCAAGCCACATATGCGGGCTCTTGGTCCAGTCACTGAGAGGCGTTACTTGAATAAGGTACTCACGCTGAGGGTCACAATGTGTGTTTGTGCCCAAGGCGGCCCTCAGGCTTGGGCGTGGCCTCATGGGCCATGCCGTTTTATCCTACACTGAAGGTTTGACTCACTGCCAGCAGCAAGGTTTCTTGCCATGGGGAAGGAGGGGTTCTGACTTGTGCATCAGGTTCCCCCGTGTGCAGGGATTGGAGATAAGGTCTAGGTTCCGATGACTGAAAACCCAGGTTGGGAATGGATGGTGGCCTAAGGCAGTGGCGGGTCCAATGTGCTGGGTGTGCAGCCAGCTGTGTCGGTGTCTGTTGGAAGGTCTGGGCTCAGGCTATTTGCCACAGAGCATCACTGTTTAAGGTAGCCTATGCAATTGGGGTGGTGCCGAGGGCCAAGCAGTTTGATCCTCATTTGGGGTTTCTGGGCAGCGCCATAGACAATGTTTTTCTCCTGGGAGGCAGGCACAGTGCTTCATTGTGGCCCCAGAATTCCCAGTAGGGAGGGTTTGTGGGCCAGGAGTGTGAGGACGGAAGTCTGAAAACACAAACTAGTGTGAGGATTGGAGCCAAGGGCAGAGCAGGCCCACTCTGCAGAGGCTGAATCAAAATCTCCTGCATCTGAAGTCAGGCTGAGGATCAGACGTTGGCTGAGGCTGGAGTATGTGTCCATGATGGCACCTTCATGAAGTGGGGGCCTCATGAGGCCAAGGAAGTTTTCCCACGCTGAGTTTGGAGGTTGCCCCAAACCACAAGGTTTCCTTCTGCGGGACATTCGAGTCCTGTTGCATGGCTCCAGGACATACCATATGGAAGGACTGGAGAGCAGGGTTCGAAGGATGGATCCCTGTACAGCATGCCTCGCATTCCCATTGGCTATTAGCGACAAGATATGTTTGATCTGCTGCCTCTGGAACACGCGACCCAGGGGGCTGAGTTGAAATGGCCTCTCCTGAGGATGCGTCATAATGTGCGTTTGGGTCCATGGAGACCTTGGAATGTGCTGGTTGTTCAGTGGCCCTGCGGAACTCTCCTACCTGAAGTGTTTGATACATCCCAGTAAGAAAGCTGCCCATGTGGAGATGAGAGATGTTTGGTTTGGTGCCTCAGAAAAGCCCCATGTGCTGGTCTACGAAAACAGTCCTCTGAGAACGGAAACATGGAAACCAAAGCTAAGGTTCAGATTAGGGCCTGGGGGCCTGTCCATTTCAACCTTCTGTCTCCGGGGACACTGTCTGAGAGTCTAAGTGGAGATAGTTGCTCCGCTGGTGTCAGAGAGCCCCTCTTAGTCCACGGTGGCCTATACTATTGATGGCCTCAGGGACCTTGGAGCTTTTCCCTAACCTGTAGGGTTGTGGTCAATGGATTGGGCACGCTTTCCTTGGAGAGGGCAGGCACAATCTTTCGCTGTTTGGTCCAGAGGCCCTAGCCTGGATGTTGTGTGGGTCCAGGCTGTGGGCACAGAAGTCTGAATACACAAACTCAGCTTATGAGTGGCGCATAGGGTATGGCAGGCCAGATGTACAGCCCGAGAGGAAGCTCCTGGGCCTCTGAAACAAGGGCGAGTGGGAGGCGTTCCTTCAGGCTTTTGTCTCTGGATGTTGTGTCCGTGATAGCCGTGGATTGGAGCGGTGGCCTCAGGTACTGTGGACGAGTATCCCTCTCTGGGGATTTGTCCCAGCTCCCAAGAGTTTGGGGTCATTTTGTGGGAAGGGTGGAGTCGTGTTGTCTGGCTCATGGGTCTGTCCAAGAAAGGGATTCCAGAGCAGAGCTCCAGGTACGGGCGGGGCGACTGGAAAATTCAAACCTTGGTGAGGACTGGGTGCATAGGGGCTTGGCAAGCCCCATATGTGGGCTCTTGGTCCAGGCCCTGACAGGCCTTTCTTTGACATGGGGCTCATGCTGAGGGTCACAGTGTGAATTTGTGCCCAAGCAGCACTCATGTTTGGGCGTGGCATCAGGGGCCATGAAGGTTTCTCCCACCCTGAAGGTGTGACTCCATGCCAAGAGCAAGCTTGACAGCCATGGGGAAGGAGGAATTCTGTTTTGTGCTTGCTATACCCAGCTGTGTGGAGAATTGATATAATGTCTAGGTTCAGATATCTGAAAACCAAGGTTAGGATGAGGTGACGGCATAAGACCATGGCGTGTCCGAAGTGCTGGGTGTGCGGCCAGCTGTCTCCTTGTCTCTCTGGACGTCTGGCTTCAGGCTGTGTCAGGCAGAGCATGAGTGCCCAGAGCAGCCTATCCAGTTCGGGTACCGTCGAGGCACGAGCAGGTTGATCCTCATCTGGGTTTTCTGGAGAGCCCCACAGGGAAACGTTTTTCTTCCGTTGGGCCGACACTGGGCAGGGTTTTGGTTCTGGAGTTCCTAGTCCGGAGGGCTTGTTTGCCATGAGTGTGAGGAAGGAAGTCTGAAAACACAAGCTAGCGTGAGGTTTGGGACCGAGGGCACGGCAGGCCCACTCTGCAGAGGCTGAATCGAGATCTCCTGCACTGAGGTCATGTCAACTATGAGACGTGCCTCAGGCTAGAGTTCTTGTCCAGCATGGCCTCTTCCTGAAGGGTGTGGGGGCTTCATGAGGCCAGAAAGTTTTGCCTACGATGGGATTTGTGAACTGCTCCAAAACTGAAGGTTACCTTCTGCACGACTGTCGAGTCCTATTGGATGGTTCCAAGAGGCCCCATATGGAAAGACTCGAGAGCAGGTGTCTAAGCATGGATGCCTGGGAACGCCACCTCATATTCCCACTCTTTAGTCAGGACAAGGCAGGCTCAATCTGCGGGCTCCTGGGTGAGCTACCCAGAGGGGAGAGTTGAAATGGACTCTCCTGAAGATGAGTCCTACTGTGGCTTGGTGGCCTGGGAGACCTTGGAATGTGGAGGTGGCTCAGGGACTCTGCAGGATTCTCCAACATGAGGTGTTTGACACGGCTCCAACAAGGCAACTTCCCATGTGGAGACGAGAGGAGTTCTGTTCCGTGCCTCAGGAAAGCCCCATACCCTGTTCTTCGAACCAAAGCCTCTGAGGAGTGACATCTGGAAACCAAAGCAAGAGTTGAGACTACGGCCTAAAGGCCTGTCCGGCTCAACCTTCTATCTCTGTTGACATCTGTGTGCATGCATTCATGGATGTAGCTGCTCAGCTTGTGTCCGAATGCCCCTGTGAGTCCAGTGAGGCTCCCAGTAGTGGGATGTCCTCGGAGGACTTGAGGTTTCTCATATTCTGGAGGTGTGTGGCCAAAGGAATGGACACAGTTTCCCAGGAGAGAGCATGCACGGTCCTGTGGTATGGCTCCAGAGGACCCAGCCTAGAGGCTGTGTTTGCCAGGGCTGTGGGGACAGATGTCTGAAAAAGCAAACTTGGCTCAGCTAGGGGCCAATGTAATGGCAGGCCTGATCTCTAGTCCGTGAGGGGAGATCCTCTGGAAATCAAAGTAGGGCAAGTGGGAGGCAGTCACTCAGGATTTTGTCTCTGGGTGTTGCGTTTACAGTGTCCGGTCAGGGTAGGGGTTGTCTCAGAGGCCGAGGAAGAGCCTTCCTCTCGGGGGATTGTCCAAGCTCCCAAGTGTTTGTGTTCATTCTGTGGGAATGAAGAGTACTGTTTTCTGCCACAGGGGACCCCCCAGGAGAGGGACTCTAGAGCACAGCAGTGGGTTCCCTCAACTGGAATACACACCTTCTAGTTAGTCCTGGGTGCCTATGGGCATGGCAAGCCACATATGCGGGCTCTTGGTCCAGTCACTGAGAGGCGTTACTTGAATAAGGTACTCACCCTGAGGGTCACAATGTGTGTTTGTGCCCAAGGCGGCCCTCAGGCTTGGGCGTGGCCTCATGGGCCATGCCGTTTTATCCTACACTGAAGGTTTGACTCACTGCCAGCAGCAAGGTTTCTTGCCATGGGGAAGGAGGGGTTCTGACTTGTGCATCAGGTTCCCCCGTGTGCAGGGATTGGAGATAAGGTCTAGGTTCCGATGACTGAAAACCCAGGTTGGGAATGGATGGTGGCCTAAGGCAGTGGTGGGTCCAATGTGCTGGGTGTGCAGCCAGCTGTGTCGGTGTCTGTTGGAAGGTCTGGGCTCAGGCTATTTGCCACAGAGCATCACTGTTTAAGGTAGCCTATGCAATTGGGGTGGTGCCGAGGGCCAAGCAGTTTGATCCTCATTTGGGGTTTCTGGGCAGCGCCATAGACAATGTTTTTCTCCTGGGAGGCAGGCACAGTGCTTCATTGTGGCCCCAGAATTCCCAGTAGGGAGGGTTTGTGGGCCAGGAGTGTGAGGACGGAAGTCTGAAAACACAAGCTAGTGTGAGGATTGGAGCCAAGGGCAGAGCAGGCCCACTCTGCAGAGGCTGAATCAAAATCTCCTGCATCTGAAGTCAGGCTGAGGATCAGACGTTGGCTGAGGCTGGAGTATGTGTCCATGATGGCACCTTCATGAAGTGGGGGCCTCATGAGGCCAAGGAAGTTTTCCCACGCTGAGTTTGGAGGTTGCCCCAAACCACAAGGTTTCCTTCTGCGGGACATTCGAGTCCTGTTGCATGGCTCCAGGACATACCATATGGAAGGACTGGAGAGCAGGGTTCGAAGGATGGATCCCTGTACAGCATGCCTCGCATTCCCATTGGCTATTAGCGACAAGATATGTTTGATCTGCTGCCTCTGGAACACGCGACCCAGGGGGCTGAGTTGAAATGGCCTCTCCTGAGGATGCGTCATAATGTGCGTTTGGGTCCATGGAGACCTTGGAATGTGCTGGTTGTTCAGTGGCCCTGCGGAACTCTCCTACCTGAAGTGTTTGATACATCCCAGTAAGAAAGCTGCCCATGTGGAGATGAGAGATGTTTGGTTTGGTGCCTCAGAAAAGCCCCATGTGCTGGTCTACGAAAACAGTCCTCTGAGAACGGAAACATGGAAACCAAAGCTAAGGTTCAGATTAGGGCCTGGGGGCCTGTCCATTTCAACCTTCTGTCTCCGGGGACACTGTCTGAGAGTCTAAGTGGAGATAGTTGCTCCGCTGGTGTCAGAGAGCCCCTCTTAGTCCACGGTGGCCTATACTATTGATGGCCTCAGGGACCTTGGAGCTTTTCCCTAACCTGTAGGGTTGTGGTCAATGGATTGGGCACGCTTTCCTTGGAGAGGGCAGGCACAATCTTTCGCTGTTTGGTCCAGAGGCCCTAGCCTGGATGTTGTGTGGGTCCAGGCTGTGGGCACAGAAGTCTGAATACACAAACTCAGCTTATGAGTGGCGCATAGGGTATGGCAGGCCAGATGTACAGCCCGAGAGGAAGCTCCTGGGCCTCTGAAACAAGGGCGAGTGGGAGGCGTTCCTTCAGGCTTTTGTCTCTGGATGTTGTGTCCGTGATAGCCGTGGATTGGAGCGGTGGCATCAGGTACTGTGGACGAGTATCCCTCTCTGGGGATTTGTCCCAGCTCCCAAGAGTTTGGGGTCATTTTGTGGGAAGGGTGGAGTCGTGTTGTCTGGCTCATGGGTCTGTCCAAGAAAGGGATTCCAGAGCAGAGCTCCAGGTACGGGCGGGGCGACTGGAAAATTCAAACCTTGGTGAGGACTGGGTGCATAGGGGCTTGGCAAGCCCCATATGTGGGCTCTTGGTCCAGGCCCTGACAGGCCTTTCTTTGACATGGGGCTCATGCTGAGGGTCACAGTGTGAATTTGTGCCCAAGCAGCACTCATGTTTGGGCGTGGCATCAGGGGCCATGAAGGTTTCTCCCACCCTGAAGGTGTGACTCCATGCCAAGAGCAAGCTTGACAGCCATGGGGAAGGAGGAATTCTGTTTTGTGCTTGCTATACCCAGCTGTGTGGAGAATTGATATAATGTCTAGGTTCAGATATCTGAAAACCAAGGTTAGGATGAGGTGACGGCATAAGACCATGGCGTGTCCGAAGTGCTGGGTGTGCGGCCAGCTGTCTCCTTGTCTCTCTGGACGTCTGGCTTCAGGCTGTGTCAGGCAGAGCATGAGTGCCCAGAGCAGCCTATCCAGTTCGGGTACCGTCGAGGCACGAGCAGGTTGATCCTCATCTGGGTTTTCTGGAGAGCCCCACAGGGAAACGTTTTTCTTCCGTTGGGCCGACACTGGGCAGGGTTTTGGTTCTGGAGTTCCTAGTCCGGAGGGCTTGTTTGCCATGAGTGTGAGGAAGGAAGTCTGAAAACACAAGCTAGCGTGAGGTTTGGGACCGAGGGCACGGCAGGCCCACTCTGCAGAGGCTGAATCGAGATCTCCTGCACTGAGGTCATGTCAACTATGAGACGTGCCTCAGGCTAGAGTTCTTGTCCAGCATGGCCTCTTCCTGAAGGGTGTGGGGGCTTCATGAGGCCAGAAAGTTTTGCCTACGATGGGATTTGTGAACTGCTCCAAAACTGAAGGTTACCTTCTGCACGACTGTCGAGTCCTATTGGATGGTTCCAAGAGGCCCCATATGGAAAGACTCGAGAGCAGGTGTCTAAGCATGGATGCCTGGGAACGCCACCTCATATTCCCACTCTTTAGTCAGGACAAGGCAGGCTCAATCTGCGGGCTCCTGGGTGAGCTACCCAGAGGGGAGAGTTGAAATGGACTCTCCTGAAGATGAGTCCTACTGTGGCTTGGTGGCCTGGGAGACCTTGGAATGTGGAGGTGGCTCAGGGACTCTGCAGGATTCTCCAACATGAGGTGTTTGACACGGCTCCAACAAGGCAACTTCCCATGTGGAGACGAGAGGAGTTCTGTTCCGTGCCTCAGGAAAGCCCCATACCCTGTTCTTCGAACCAAAGCCTCTGAGGAGTGACATCTGGAAACCAAAGCAAGAGTTGAGACTACGGCCTAAAGGCCTGTCCGGCTCAACCTTCTATCTCTGTTGACATCTGTGTGCATGCATTCATGGATGTAGCTGCTCAGCTTGTGTCCGAATGCCCCTGTGAGTCCAGTGAGGCTCCCAGTAGTGGGATGTCCTCGGAGGACTTGAGGTTTCTCATATTCTGGAGGTGTGTGGCCAAAGGAATGGACACAGTTTCCCAGGAGAGAGCATGCACGGTCCTGTGGTATGGCTCCAGAGGACCCAGCCTAGAGGCTGTGTTTGCCAGGGCTGTGGGGACAGATGTCTGAAAAAGCAAACTTGGCTCAGCTAGGGGCCAATGTAATGGCAGGCCTGATCTCTAGTCCGTGAGGGGAGATCCTCTGGAAATCAAAGTAGGGCAAGTGGGAGGCAGTCACTCAGGATTTTGTCTCTGGGTGTTGCGTTTACAGTGTCCGGTCAGGGTAGGGGTTGTCTCAGAGGCCGAGGAAGAGCCTTCCTCTCGGGGGATTGTCCAAGCTCCCAAGTGTTTGTGTTCATTCTGTGGGAATGAAGAGTACTGTTTTCTGCCACAGGGGACCCCCCAGGAGAGGGACTCTAGAGCACAGCAGTGGGTTCCCTCAACTGGAATACACACCATCTAGTTAGTCCTGGGTGCCTATGGGCATGGCAAGCCACATATGCGGGCTCTTGGTCCAGTCACTGAGAGGCGTTACTTGAATAAGGTACTCACGCTGAGGGTCACAATGTGTGTTTGTGCCCAAGGCGGCCCTCACGCTTGGGCGTGGCCTCATGGGCCATGCCGTTTTCTCCTACACTGAAGGTTTGACTCACTGCCAGCAGCAAGGTTTCTTGCCATGGGGAAGGAGGGGTTCTGACTTGTGCATCAGGTTCCCCCCTGTGCAGGGAATGGAGATAAGGTCTAGGTTCCGATGACTGAAAACCCAGGTTGGGAATGGATGGTGGCCTAAGCCAGTGGTGGGTCCAATGTGCTGGGTGTGCAGCCAGCTGTGTCGGTGTCTGTTGGAAGGTCTGGGCTCAGGCTATTTGCGACAGAGCATCACTGTTTAAGGTAGCCTATGCAATTGGGGTGGTGCCGAGGGCCAAGCAGTTTGATCCTCATTTGGGGTTTCTGGGCAGCGCCATAGACAATGTTTTTCTCCTGGGAGGCAGGCACAGTGCTTCATTGTGGCCCCAGAATTCCCAGTAGGGAGGGTTTGTGGGCCAGGAGTGTGAGGACGGAAGTCTGAAAACACAAGCTAGTGTGAGGATTGGAGCCAAGGGCAGAGCAGGCCCACTCTGCAGAGGCTGAATCAAAATCTCCTGCATCTGAAGTCAGGCTGAGGATCAGACGTTGGCTGAGGCTGGAGTATGTGTCCATGATGGCACCTTCATGAAGTGGGGGCCTCATGAGGCCAAGGAAGTTTTCCCACGCTGAGTTTGGAGGTTGCCCCAAACCACAAGGTTTCCTTCTGCGGGACATTCGAGTCCTGTTGCATGGCTCCAGGACATACCATATGGAAGGACTGGAGAGCAGGGTTCGAAGGATGGATCCCTGTACAGCATGCCTCGCATTCCCATTGGCTATTAGCGACAAGATATGTTTGATCTGCTGCCTCTGGAACACGCGACCCAGGGGGCTGAGTTGAAATGGCCTCTCCTGAGGATGCGTCATAATGTGCGTTTGGGTCCATGGAGACCTTGGAATGTGCTGGTTGTTCAGTGGCCCTGCGGAACTCTCCTACCTGAAGTGTTTGATACATCCCCGTAAGAAAGCTGCCCATGTGGAGATGAGAGAGGTTTGGTTTGGTGCCTCAGAAAGCCCCATGTGCTGGTGTACGAAAACAGTCCTCTGAGAACGGAAACATGGAAACCAAAGCTAAGGTTCAGATTAGGGCCTGGGGGCCTGTCCATTTCAACCTTCTGTCTCTGGGGACACTGTCTGAGAGTCTAAGTGGAGATAGTTGCTCCGCTGGTGTCAGAGAGCCCCTCTTAGTCCAGGGTGGCCTATACTATTGATGGCCTCAGGGACCTTGGAGCTTTTCCCTAACCTGTAGGGTTGTGGTCAATGGATTGGGCACGCTTTCCTTGGAGAGGGCAGGCACAATCTTTCGCTGTTTGGTCCAGAGGCCCTAGCCTGGATGTTGTGTGGGTCCAGGCTGTGGGCACAGAAGTCTGAATACACAAACTCAGCTTATGAGTGGCGCATAGGGTATGGCAGGCCAGATGTACAGCCCGAGAGGGAGCTCCTGGGCCTCTGAAACAAGGGCGAGTGGGAGGCGTTCCTTCAGGCTTTTGTCTCTGGATGTTGTGTCCGGGATAGCCGTGGATTGGAGCGGTGGCATCAGGTACTGTGGACGAGTATCCCTCTCTGGGGATTTGTCCCAGCTCCCAAGAGTTTGGGGTCATTTTGTGGAAGGGTGGAGTCGTGTTGTTTGGGTCATGGGTCTGTCCAAGAAAGGGATTCCAGAGCAGAGCTCCAGGTCCGGGCGGGGCGACTGGAAAATTAAAACCGTGGTGAGGATTGGGTGCATAGGGGCTTGGCAAGCTCCATATGTGGGCTCTTGGTCCAGGCCCTGACAGGCCTTTCTTTGACATGGGGCTCATGCTGAGGGTCACAGTGTGAATTTGTGCCCAAGCAGCACTCAAGTATGGGCGTGGCACCAGGGGACATGAAGGTTTCTCCCACCCTGAAGGTGTGACTCCATGCCAAGAGCAAGGTTGACAGCCATGGGGAAGGAGGAGTTCTGTTTTGTGCTTGCTATACCCAGCTGTGTGGAGAATTGATATAGTGTCTAGGTTCAGGTATCTGAAAACCAAGGTTAGGATGAGGTGACGGCATAAGACCATGGCGTGTCCGAAGTGCTGGGTGTGCGGCCAGCTGTCTCCTTGTCTGTCTGGACGTCTGGCTTCAGGCTGTGTCAGGCAGAGCATGAGTGCCCAGAGCAGCCTATCCAGTTCGGGTACCGTCGAGGCCCGAGCAGGTTGATCCTCATCTGGGTTTTCTGGAGAGCCCCACAGGGAAACGTTTTTCTTCCGTTGGGCAGACACTGGGCTGGGTTTTGTTCTGGAGTTCCTAGTCCGGAGGGCTTGTTTGCCAGGAGTGTGAGGAAGGAAGTCTGAAAACACAAGCTAGCATGAGGTTTGGGACCGAGGGCACGGCAGGCCCACTCTGCAGAGGCTGAATCGAGTTCTCCTGCACTGAGGTCATGTCAACTATGAGACGTGCCTCAGGCCAGAGTTCTTGTCCAGCATGGCCTCTTCCTGAAGGGTGTGGGGGCTTCATGAGGCCAGAAAGTTTTGGCTACGATGGGATTTGTGAACTGCTCCAAACCTGAAGGTTACCTTCTGCACGACAGTCGAGTCCTATTGGATGGTTCCAAGAGGCCCCATATGGAAAGACTCGAGAGCAGGTGTCTAATCATGGATGCCTGGGAACGCCACCTCATATTCCCACTCTTTAGTCAGGACAAGGCAGGCTCAATCTGCGGGCTCCTGGGTGAGCTACCCAGAGGGGAGAGTTGAAATGGACTCTCCTGAAGATGAGTCCTACTGTGGCTTGGTGGCCTGGGAGACCTTGGAATGTGGAGGTGGCTCAGGGACTCTGCAGGATTCTCCAACATGAGGTGTTTGACATGGCTCCAACAAGGCAACTTCCCATGTGGAGACGAGAGGAGTTCTGTTCCGTGCCTCAGGAAAGCCCCATACCCTGTTCTTCGAACCAAAGCCTCTGAGGAGTGACATCTGGAAACCAAAGCAAGAGTTGAGACTACGGCCTAAAGGCCTGTCCGGCTCAACCTTCTATCTCTGTTGACATCTGTGTGCATGCATTCATGGATGTAGCTGCTCAGCTTGTGTCCGAATGCCCCTGTGAGTCCAGTGAGGCTCCCAGTAGTGGGATGTCCTCGGAGGACTTGAGGTTTCTCATATTCTGGAGGTGTGTGGCCAAAGGAATGGACACAGTTTCCCAGGAGAGAGCATGCACGGTCCTGTGTTATGGCTCCAGAGGACCCAGCCTAGAGGCTGTGTTTGCCAGGGCTGTGGGGACAGATGTCTGAAAAAGCAAACTTGGCTCAGCTAGGGGCCAATGTAATGGCAGGCCTGATCTCTAGTCCGTGAGGGGAGATCCTCTGGAAATCAAAGTAGGACAAGTGGGAGGCAGTCACTCAGGATTTTGTCTCTGGGTGTTGCGTTTACAGTGTCCGGTCAGGGTAGGGGTTGTCTCAGAGGCCGAGGAAGAGCCTTCCTCTCGGGGGATTGTCCCAGCTCCCAAGTGTTTGTGTTCATTCTGTGGGAATGAAGAGTACTGTTTTCTGCCACAGGGGACCCCCCAGGAGAGGGACTCTAGAGCACAGCAGTGGGTTCCCTCAACTGGAATACACACCATCTAGTTAGTCCTGGGTGCCTATGGGCATGGCAAGCCACATATGCGGGCTCTTGGTCCAGTCACTGAGAGGCGTTACTTGAATAAGGTACTCACGCTGAGGGTCACAATGTGTGTTTGTGCCCAAGGCGGCCCTCACGCTTGGGCGTGGCCTCATGGGCCATGCCGTTTTCTCCTACACTGAAGGTTTGACTCACTGCCAGCAGCAAGGTTTCTTGCCATGGGGAAGGAGGGGTTCTGACTTGTGCATCAGGTTCCCCCCTGTGCAGGGAATGGAGATAAGGTCTAGGTTCCGATGACTGAAAACCCAGGTTGGGAATGGATGGTGGCCTAAGGCAGTGGTGGGTCCAATGTGCTGGGTGTGCAGCCAGCTGTGTCGGTGTCTGTTGGAAGGTCTGGGCTCAGGCTATTTGCGACAGAGCATCACTGTTTAAGGTAGCCTATGCAATTGGGGTGGTGCCGAGGGCCAAGCAGTTTGATCCTCATTTGGGGTTTCTGGGCAGCGCCATAGACAATGTTTTTCTCCTGGGAGGCAGGCACAGTGCTTCATTGTGGCCCCAGAATTCCCAGTAGGGAGGGTTTGTGGGCCAGGAGTGTGAGGACGGAAGTCTGAAAACACAAGCTAGTGTGAGGATTGGAGCCAAGGGCAGAGCAGGCCCACTCTGCAGAGGCTGAATCAAAATCTCCTGCATCTGAAGTCAGGCTGAGGATCAGACGTTGGCTGAGGCTGGAGTATGTGTCCATGATGGCACCTTCATGAAGTGGGGGCCTCATGAGGCCAAGGAAGTTTTCCCACGCTGAGTTTGGAGGTTGCCCCAAACCACAAGGTTTCCTTCTGCGGGACATTCGAGTCCTGTTGCATGGCTCCAGGACATACCATATGGAAGGACTGGAGAGCAGGGTTCGAAGGATGGATCCCTGTACAGCATGCCTCGCATTCCCATTGGCTATTAGCGACAAGATATGTTTGATCTGCTGCCTCTGGAACACGCGACCCAGGGCGGTTGAGTTGAAATGGCCTCTCCTGAGGATGCGTCATAATGTGCGTTTGGGTCCATGGAGACCTTGGAATGTGCTGGTTGTTCAGTGGCCCTGCGGAACTCTCCTACCTGAAGTGTTTGATACATCCCAGTAAGAAAGCTGCCCATGTGGTGATGAGAGATGTTTGGTTTGGTGCCTCAGAAAGCCCCATGTGCTGGTCTACGAAAACAGTCCTCTGAGAACGGAAACATGGAAACCAAAGCTAAGGTTCAGATTAGGGCCTGGGGGCCTGTCCATTTCAACCTTCTGTCTCTGGGGACACTGTCTGAGAGTCTAAGTGGAGATAGTTGCTCCGCTGGTGTCAGAGAGCCCCTCTTAGTCCAGGGTGGCCTATACTATTGATGGCCTCAGGGACCTTGGAGCTTTTCCCTAACCTGTAGGGTTGTGGTCAATGGATTGGGCACGCTTTCCTTGGAGAGGGCAGGCACAATCTTTCGCTGTTTGGTCCAGAGGCCCTAGCCTGGATGTTGTGTGGGTCCAGGCTGTGGGCACAGAAGTCTGAATACACAAACTCAGCTTATGAGTGGCGCATAGGGTATGGCAGTCCAGATGTACAGCCCGAGAGGGAGCTCCTGGGCCTCTGAAAAAAGGGCGAGTGGGAGGCGTTCCTTCAGGCTTTTGTCTCTGGATGTTGTGTCCGGGATAGCCGTGGATTGGAGCGGTGGCATCAGGTACTGTGGACGAGTATCCTTCTCTGGGGATTTGTCCCAGCTCCCAAGAGTTTGGGGTCATTTTGTGGAAGGGTGGAGTCGTGTTGTTTGGGTCATGGGTCTGTCCAAGAAAGGGAATCCAGAGCAGAGCTCCAGGTCCGGGCGGGGCGACTGGAAAATTAAAACCGTGGTGAGGATTGGGTGCATAGGGGCTTGGCAAGCTCCATATGTGGGCTCTTGGTCCAGGCCCTGACAGGCCTTTCTTTGACATGGGGCTCATGCTGAGGGTCACAGTGTGAATTTGTGCCCAAGCAGCACTCAAGTATGGGCGTGGCATCAGGGGCCATGAAGGTTTCTCCCACCCTGAAGGTGTGACTGAATGCCAAGAGCAAGGTTGACAGCCATGGGGAAGGAGGAGTTCTGTTTTGTGCTTGCTATACCCAGCTGTGTGGAGAATTGATATAGTGTCTAGGTTCAGGTATCTGAAAACCAAGGTTAGGATGAGGTGACGGCATAAGACCATGGCGTGTCCGAAGTGCTGGGTGTGCGGCCAGCTGTCTCCTTGTCTGTCTGGACGTCTGGCTTCAGGCTGTGTCAGGCAGAGCATGAGTGCCCAGAGCAGCCTATCCAGTTCGGGTACCGTCGAGGCCCGAGCAGGTTGATCCTCATCTGGGTTTTCTGGAGAGCCCCACAGGGAAACGTTTTTCTTCCGTTGGGCATACACTGGGCTGGGTTTTGTTCTGGAGTTCCTAGTCCGGAGGGCTTGTTTGCCAGGAGTGTGAGGAAGGAAGTCTGAAAACACAAGCTAGCATGAGGTTTGGGACCGAGGGCACGGCAGGCCCACTCTGCAGAGGCTGAATCGAGATCTCCTGCACTGAGGTCATGTCAACTATGACGTGCCTCAGGCCAGAGTTCTTGTCCAGCATGGCCTCTTCCTGAAGGGTGTGGGGGCTTCATGAGGCCAGAAAGTTTTGGCTACGATGGGATTTGTGAACTGCTCCAAACCTGAAGGTTACCTTCTGCACGACAGTCGAGTCCTATTGGATGGTTCCAAGAGGCCCCATATGGAAAGACTCGAGAGCAGGTGTCTAATCATGGATGCCTGGGAACGCCACCTCATATTCCCACTCTTTAGTCAGGACAAGGCAGGCTCAATCTGCGGGCTCCTGGGTGAGCTACCCAGAGGGGAGAGTTGAAATGGACTCTCCTGAAGATGAGTCCTACTGTGGCTTGGTGGCCTGGGAGACCTTGGAATGTGGAGGTGGCTCAGGGACTCTGCAGGATTCTCCAACATGAGGTGTTTGACACGGCTCCAACAAGGAAACTTCCCATGTGGAGACGAGAGGAGTTCTATTCCGTGCCTCAGGAAAGCCCCATACCCTGTTCTTCGAACCAAAGCCTCTGAGGAGTGACACCTGGAAACCAAAGCAAGAGTTGAGATTACGGCCTAAAGGCCTGTCCGGCTCAACCTTCTATCTCTGTTGACATCTGTGTGCATGCATTCATGGATGTAGCTGCTCAGCTTGTGTCCGAATGCCCCTGTGAGTCCAGTGAGGCTCCTAGTAGTGGGATGTCCTCGGAGGACTTGAGGTTTCTCATATTCTGGAGGTGTGTGGCCAAAGGAATGGACACAGTTTCCCAGGAGAGAGCAGGCACGGTCCTGTGGTATGGCTCCAGAGGACCCAGCCTAGAGGCTGTGTTTGCCAGGGCTGTGGGGACAGATGTCTGAAAAAGCAAACTTGGCTCAGCTAGGGGCCAATGTAATGGCAGGCCTGATCTCTAGTCCGTGAGGGGAGATCCTCTGGAAATCAAAGTAGGACAAGTGGGAGGCAGTCACTCAGGATTTTGTCTCTGGGTGTTGCGTTTACAGTGTCCGGTCAGGGTAGGGGTTGTCTCAGAGGCCGAGGAAGAGCCTTCCTCTCGGGGGATTGTCCAAGCTCCCAAGTGTTTGTGTTCATTCTGTGGGAATGAAGAGTACTGTTTTCTGCCACAGGGGACCCCCCAGGAGAGGGACTCTAGAGCACAGCAGTGGGTTCCCTCAACTGGAATACACACCATCTAGTTAGTCCTGGGTGCCTATGGGCATGGCAAGCCACATATGCGGGCTCTTGGTCCAGTCACTGAGAGGCGTTACTTGAATAAGGTACTCACGCTGAGGGTCACAATGTGTGTTTGTGCCCAAGGCGGCCCTCACGCTTGGGCGTGGCCTCATGGGCCATGCCGTTTTCTCCTACACTGAAGGTTTGACTCACTGCCAGCAGCAAGGTTTCTTGCCATGGGGAAGGAGGGGTTCTGACTTGTGCATCAGGTTCCCCCCTGTGCAGGGAATGGAGATAAGGTCTAGGTTCCGATGACTGAAAACCCAGGTTGGGAATGGATGGTGGCCTAAGGCAGTGGCGGGTCCAATGTGCTGGGTGTGCAGCCAGCTGTGTCGGTGTCTGTTGGAAGGTCTGGGCTCAGGCTATTTGCGACAGAGCATCACTGTTTAAGGTAGCCTATGCAATTGGGGTGGTGCCGAGGGCCAAGCAGTTTGATCCTCATTTGGGGTTTCTGGGCAGCGCCATAGACAATGTTTTTCTCCTGGGAGGCAGGCACAGTGCTTCATTGTGGCCCCAGAATTCCCAATAGGGAGTGTTTGTGGGCCAGGAGTGTGAGGACGGAAGTCTGAAAACACAAGCTAGTGTGAGGATTGGAGCCAAGGGCAGAGCAGGCCCACTCTGCAGAGGCTGAATCAAAATCTCCTGCATCTGAAGTCAGGCTGAGGATCAGACGTTGGCTGAGGCTGGAGTATGTGTCCATGATGGCACCTTCATGAAGTGGGGGCCTCATGAGGCCAAGGAAGTTTTCCCACGCTGAGTTTGGAGGTTGCCCCAAACCACAAGGTTTCCTTCTGCGGGACATTCGAGTCCTGTTGCATGGCTCCAGGACATACCATATGGAAGGACTGGAGAGCAGGGTTCGAAGGATGGATCCCTGTACAGCATGCCTCGCATTCCCATTGGCTATTAGCGACAAGATATGTTTGATCTGCTGCCTCTGGAACACGCGACCCAGGGGGCTGAGTTGAAATGGCCTCTCCTGAGGATGCGTCATAATGTGCGTTTGGGTCCATGGAGACCTTGGAATGTGCTGGTTGTTCAGTGGCCCTGCGGAACTCTCCTACCTGAAGTGTTTGATACATCCCAGTAAGAAAGCTGCCCATGTGGAGATGAGAGATGTTTGGTTTGGTGCCTCAGAAAAGCCCCATGTGCTGGTCTACGAAAACAGTCCTCTGAGAACGGAAACATGGAAACCAAAGCTAAGGTTCAGATTAGGGCCTGGGGGCCTGTCCTTTTCAACCTTCTGTCTCTGGGGACACTGTCTGAGAGTCTAAGTGGAGATAGTTGCTCCGCTGGTGTCACAGAGCCCCTCTTAGTCCAGGGTGGCCTATACTATTGATGGCCTCAGGGACCTTGGAGCTTTTCCCTAACCTGTAGGGTTGTGGTCAATGGATTGGGCACGCTTTCCTTGGAGAGGGCAGGCACAATCTTTCGCTGTTTGGTCCAGAGGCCCTAGCCTGGATGTTGTGTGGGTCCAGGCTGTGGGCACAGAAGTCTGAATACACAAACTCAGCTTATGAGTGGCGCATAGGGTATGGCAGGCCAGATGTACAGCCCGAGAGGGAGCTCCTGGGCCTCTGAAAAAAGGGCGAGTGGGAGGCGTTCCTTCAGGCTTTTGTCTCTGGATGTTGTGTCCGGGATAGCCGTGGATTGGAGCGGTGGCATCAGGTACTGTGGACGAGTATCCCTCTCTGCGGATTTGTCCCAGCTCCCAAGAGTTTGGGGTCATTTTGTGGAAGGGTGGAGTCGTGTTGTTTGGGTCATGGGTCTGTCCAAGAAAGGGATTCCAGAGCAGAGCTCCAGGTCCGGGCGGGGCGACTGGAAAATTCAAACCGTGGTGAGGATTGGGTGCATAGGGTCTTGGCAAGCCCCATATGTGGGCTCTTGGTCCAGGCCCTGACAGGCCTTTCTTTGACATGGGGCTCATGCTGAGGGTCACAGTGTGAATTTGTGCCCAAGCAGCACTCAAATTTGGGCGTGGCATCAGGAGCCATGAAGGATTCTCCCACCCTGAAGGTGTGACTCCATGCCAAGAGCAAGCTTGACAGCCATGGGGAAGGAGGAGTTCTGTTTTGTGCTTGCTATACCCAGCTGTGTGGAGAATTGATATAGTGTCTAGGTTCAGGTATCTGAAAACCAAGGTTAGGATGAGGTGACGGCATAAGACCATGGCGTGTCCGAAGTGCTGGGTGTGCGGCCAGCTGTCTCCTTGTCTGTCTGGACGTCTGGCTTCAGGCTGTGTCAGGCAGAGCATGAGTGCCCAGAGCAGCCTATCCAGTTCGGGTACCGTCGAGGCCCGAGCAGGTTGATCTTCATCTGGGTTTTCTGGAGAGCCCACGGGGAAACGTTTTTCTTCCGTTGGGCAGACCCTGGGCTGGGTTTTGTTTCTGGAGTTCCTAGTCCGGAGGGCTTGTTTGCCATGAGTGTGAGGAAGGAAGTCTGAAAACACAAGCTAGTGTGAGGTTTGGGACCGAGGGCACGGCAGGCCCACTCTGCAGAGGCTGAATCGAGATCTCCTGCACTGAGGTCATGTCAACTATGAGACGTGCCTCAGGCTAGAGTTCTTGTCCAGCATGGCCTCTTCCTGAAGGGTGTGGGGGCTTCATGAGGCCAGAAAGTTTTGCCTACGATGGGATTTGTGAACTGCTCCAAAACTGAAGGTTACCTTCTGCACGATAGTCGAGTCCTATTGGATGGTTCCAAGAGGCCCCATATGGAAAGACTCGAGAGCAGGTGTCTAATCATGGATGCCTGGGAACGCCACCTCATATTCCCACTCTTTAGTCAGGACAAGGCAGGCTCAATCTGCGGGCTCCTGGGTGAGCTACCCAGAGGGGAGAGTTGAAATGGACTCTCCTGAAGATGAGTCCTACTGTGGCTTGGTGGCCTGGGAGACCTTGGAATGTGGAGGTGGCTCAGGGACTCTGCAGGATTCTCCAACATGAGGTGTTTGACACGGCTCCAACAAGGAAACTTCCCATGTGGAGATGAGAGGAGTTCTGTTCCGTGCCTCAGGAAAGCCCCATACCCTGTTCTTCGAACCAAAGCCTCTGAGGAGTGACACCTGGAAACCAAAGCAAGAGTTGAGACTACGGCCTAAAGGCCTGTCCGGCTCAACCTTCTATCTCTGTTGACATCTGTGTGCATGCATTCATGGATGTAGCTGCTCAGCTTGTGTCCGAATGCCCCTGTGAGTCCAGTGAGGCTCCCAGTAGTGGGATGTCCTCGGAGCCCTTGAGGTTTCTCATACTCTGGAGGTGTGTGGCCAAAGGAATGGACACAGTTTCCCAGGAGAGAGCAGGCACGGTCCTGTGGTATGGCTCCAGAGGACCCAGCCTAGAGGCTGTGTTTGCCAGGGCTGTGGGGACAGATGTCTGAAAAAGCAAACTTGGCTCAGCTAGGGGCCAATGTAATGGCAGGCCTGATCTCTAGTCCGTGAGGGGAGATCCTCTGGAAATCAAAGTAGGGCAAGTGGGAGGCAGTCACTCAGGATTTTGTCTCTGGGTGTTGCGTTTACAGTGTCCGGTCAGGGTAGGGGTTGTCTCAGAGGCCGAGGAAGAGCCTTCCTCTCGGGGGATTGTCCAAGCTCCCAAGTGTTTGTGTTCATTCTGTGGGAATGAAGAGTACTGTTTTCTGCCACAGGGGACCCCCCAGGAGAGGGACTCTAGAGCACAGCAGTGGGTTCCCTCAACTGGAATACACACCATCTAGTTAGTCCTGGGTGCCTATGGGCATGGCAAGCCACATATGCGGGCTCTTGGTCCAGTCACTGAGAGGCGTTACTTGAATAAGGTACTCACGCTGAGGGTCACAATGTGTGTTTGTGCCCAAGGCGGCCCTCACGCTTGGGCGTGGCCTCATGGGCCATGCCGTTTTCTCCTACACTGAAGGTTTGACTCACTGCCAGCAGCAAGGTTTCTTGCCATGGGGAAGGAGGGGTTCTGACTTGTGCATCAGGTTCCCCCCTGTGCAGGTATTGGAGATAAGGTCTAGATTCCGATGACTGAAAACCCAGGTTGGGAATGGATGGTGGCCTAAGGCAGTGGCGGGTCCAATGTGCTGGGTGTGCAGCCAGCTGTGTCGGTGTCTGTTGGAAGGTCTGGGCTCAGGCTATTTGCGACAGAGCATCACTGTTTAAGGTAGCCTATGCAATTGGGGTGTTGCCGAGGGCCAAGCAGTTTGATCCTCATTTGGGGTTTCTGGGCAGCGCCATAGACAATGTTTTTCTCCTGGGAGGCAGGCACAGTGCTTCATTGTGGCCCCAGAATTCCCAGTAGGGAGGGTTTGTGGGCCAGGAGTGTGAGGACGGAAGTCTGAAAACACAAGCTAGTGTGAGGATTGGAGCCAAGGGCAGAGCAGGCCCACTCTGCAGAGGCTGAATCAAAATCTCCTGCATCTGAAGTCAGGCTGAGGATCAGACGTTGGCTGAGGCTGGAGTATGTGTCCATGATGGCACCTTCATGAAGTGGG
>NW_028134415.1:0-71000 GCF_964662115.1 Mustela nivalis | reverse complement strand
AGGGTGTGTGGCACAGGACTTTGAGGACAGAAGTCTGAAAACACAAACTCAGCTTAGGTTTGGGGACGTATGTATGGCAGGCACAATCTACAAACCATGAGAAGAACTCTTCAGGATATGAAGAAAGAGCGAGTCTGAGGCACTTGTTCAGGCTTTTGTCCCTGGAATTTGTATCAACGATGGCCGTGGAATGTGGAGAGGCCTCATGGGCCATTGACGAAACTTTCTCTCTGTGGATTTGGCCCGGTCCCAATTGTTTTTCGTCAATTGTGAGATGGGAGGTCTCCTTTCAGGTTTTTTACCTCAGGTGCCCCAACCAAAGATGAATTCCAAAGCAGAGCCCTGGGGAAGAGTAAAGGGACAACCCAAACTAAGGTTAAAAATTGGGGCCTGGGGACATGGCCGGCCCAATATGCTGTCTCTTCATCCAGCCACTGAGAGGCCTTACTTGAGGACTGGGCTCAGGCTGAGGGTCACAATTTGTGTTTGTGACCAATGTGGCCCGCGATTATGGCCTGGGCCTCATGGGCCACACTGGTTTAAACTACACTGAACTTTGGACAACATGCCAATCACAAGCTCTCTTCCCATGGGGAAGGTGTTCTGATTCTGCATCATTTTCAACCCTAGGGCAGTGGTTGGAGATAAGGTCTAGGTTCTGAAACCTGAAAAACCGCAGTTGGGAAGAGATGACGACCTAATGCCATGGCGGGTCTGATGTGCTCACTGTGCGGTCAGCTGCCTGAATGTTGGTCAGGAGGTTCAGGCTCAGGTTGTGTCAGAGAGTGCATTGGTGCCCAGGTTAGACTATATAATTTGGGTACAGTCGAGTGTCGTGTTGGTATATCCTCATTTGAGGTGGCGGGGCAGCTCATTAGGCAAGATATTTTTTCTAGAGGGCAGGCAGAGTGCTGCATTGTGGGTCCGGAATTGCCAAACGTGAGGGCTTCTGGGCCAGGAGTGTGAGGACAGAAGTCTGAGAAGACAAGCTAGACTTGGGCTACAGGCCGAGGGCACGGCAGGTACCCCCTGCAGATCTGAACCAATATCTCATGCATCTGAAGTCACGGCGAGGATCAGACGTTGGCTCAGGTTGGCGTTTCTGTGCATGACTGCCCCTTAAAGAACGGAGCAGAATCTCAAGTCCATGGAGGTTTTCCCACGTTGGGAGTTGTGGGATGCCCCCTTCAAGGATTCTTCTGCGGGACATTGAGACCTGTTGGGCAGCTCCAGGACATCCCATATGGCATGACTCCAGAGCACCGTTCGAGGATGGAGGCCAGGGAAGCCCGCCTCGCTTTCCAATTGTCTCCTAGCAACAAGATACTTGAGATCGGATGGCTCTGCGGGAGCAACCGTGGTAGCTGATTTGAAATGGACTATCCTGAGTATGGGGCCTAATGTATGTTTGTGTCCATGAGGGCCTTGGAATGGGGAGGTGTCACCGGGACCCTGAAGTATTCTCCTAAGCTTTTGACATAGCTCCCATGCACAAGTTTCCTTGTGGAGACGAGATTTGTTCTGATGGGTGCCTCAGGAAACCCCTTATGCTGGTATTGGTATCCAGGATTTTGAGGAGACATGCCTGTAAAACAAAGCAGTGGATCCGATTACGGCCTAGGGTCCTGTCTGGTTCAATCTTCTTCTCTCGGGATATCCATCTATGGAATGAGTGGAGGTAGATGATCCCCTGGTTTCAGACCGCCCTTGGTTGTCCCCGGAGGCTTACACTATTGGGATGGCCTCGTGGTCTTTGAGAGTTCTCCTAATTTGTACGATTTTGGACAATGGAGTGGGCAGAATTCCCATGGATTGGGTAGGCACAGTCCTAATGTGTGGCTCCAGGGGCCCCAGCCTGGAGGGTGTGTGGCACAGGACTTTGAGGACAGAAGTCTGAAAACACAAACTCAGCTTAGGTTTGGGGACGTATGTATGGCAGGCACAATCTACAAACCATGAGAAGAACTCTTCAGGATATGAAGAAAGAGCGAGTCTGAGGCACTTGTTCAGGCTTTTGTCCCTGGAATTTGTATCAACGATGGCCGTGGAATGTGGAGAGGCCTCATGGGCCATTGACGAAACTTCCTCTCTGTGGATTTGGCCCGGTCCCAATTGTTTTTCGTCAATTGTGAGATGGGAGGTCTCCTTTCAGGTTTTTTACCTCAGGTGCCCCAACCAAAGATGAATTCCAAAGCAGAGCCCTGGGGAAGAGTAAAGGGACAACCCAAACTAAGGTTAAAAATTGGGGCCTGGGGGCATGGCCGGCCCAATATGCTGTCTCTTCATCCAGCCACTGAGAGGCCTTACTTGAGGACTGGGCTCAGGCTGAGGGTCACAATTTGTGTTTGTGACCAATGTGGCCCGCGATTATGGCCTGGGCCTCATGGGCCACACTGGTTTAAACTACACTGAACTTTGGACAACATGCCAATCACAAGCTCTCTTCCCATGGGGAAGGTGTTCTGATTCTGCATCATTTTCAACCCTAGGGCAGTGGTTGGAGATAAGGTCTAGGTTCTGAAACCTGAAAAACCGCAGTTGGGAAGAGATGACGACCTAATGCCATGGCGGGTCTGATGTGCTCACTGTGCGGTCAGCTTCCTGAATGTTGGTCAGGAGGTTCAGTCTCAGGTTGTGTCAGAGAGTGCATTGGTGCCCAGGTTAGACTATATAATTTGGGTACAGTCGATTGTCGTGTTGGTATATCCTCATTTGAGGTGGCGGGGCTGCTCATTAGGCAAGATATTTTTTCTAGAGGGCAGGCACAGTGCTGCATTGTGGGTCCGGAATAGCCAAACGTGAGGGCTTCTGGGCCAGGAGTGTGAGGACAGAAGTCTGAGAAGACAAGCTAGACTTGGGCTACAGGCCGAGGGCACGGCAGGTACCCCCTGCAGATCTGAACCAATATCTCATGCATCTGAAGTCACGGCGAGGATCAGACGTTGGCTCAGGTTGGCGTTTCTGTGCATGACTGCCCCTTAAAGAACGGAGCAGAATCTCAAGTCCATGGAGGTTTTCCCACGTTGGGAGTTGTGAGATGCCCCCTTCAAGGATTCTTCTGCGGGACATTGAGACCTGTTGGGCAGCTCCAGGACATCCCATATGGCATGACTCCAGAGCACCGTTCGAGGATGGAGGCCAGGGAAGCCCGCCTCGCTTTCCAATTGTCTCCTAGCAACAAGATACTTGAGATCGGATGGCTCTGCGGGAGCAACCGTGGTAGCTGATTTGAAATGGACTATCCTGAGTATGGGGCCTAATGTATGTTTGTGTCCATGAGGGCCTTGGAATGGGGAGGTGTCACCGGGACCCTGAAGTATTCTCCTAAGCTTTTGACATAGCTCCCATGCACAAGTTTCCTTGTGGAGACGAGATTTGTTCTGATGGGTGCCTCAGGAAACCCCTTATGCTGGTATTGGTATCCAGGATTTTGAGGAGACATGCCTGTAAAACAAAGCAGTGGATCCGATTACGGCCTAGGGTCCTGTCTGGTTCAATCTTCTTCTCTCGGGATATCCATCTATGGAATGAGTGGAGGTAGATGATCCCCTGGTTTCAGACCGCCCTTGGTTGTCCCCGGAGGCTTACACTATTGGGATGGCCTCGTGGTCTTTGAGAGTTCTCCTAATTTGTACGATTTTGGACAATGGAGTGGGCAGAATTCCCATGGATTGGGTAGGCACAGTCCTAATGTGTGGCTCCAGGGGCCCCAGCCTGGAGGGTGTGTGGCACAGGACTTTGAGGACAGAAGTCTGAAAACACAAACTCAGCTTAGGTTTGGGGACGTATGTATGGCAGGCACAATCTACAAACCATGAGAAGAACTCTTCAGGATATGAAGAAAGAGCGAGTCTGAGGCACTTGTTCAGGCTTTTGTCCCTGGAATTTGTATCAACGATGGCCGTGGAATGTGGAGAGGCCTCATGGGCCATTGACGAAACTTTCTCTCTGTGGATTTGGCCCGGTCCCAATTGTTTTTCGTCAATTGTGAGATGGGAGGTCTCCTTTCAGGTTTTTTACCTCAGGTGCCCCAACCAAAGATGAATTCCAAAGCAGAGCCCTGGGGAAGAGTAAAGGGACAACCCAAACTAAGGTTAAAAATTGGGGCCTGGGGACATGGCCGGCCCAATATGCTGTCTCTTCATCCAGCCACTGAGAGGCCTTACTTGAGGACTGGGCTCAGGCTGAGGGTCACAATTTGTGTTTGTGACCAATGTGGCCCGCGATTATGGCCTGGGCCTCATGGGCCACACTGGTTTAAACTACACTGAACTTTGGACAACATGCCAATCACAAGCTCTCTTCCCATGGGGAAGGTGTTCTGATTCTGCATCATTTTCAACCCTAGGGCAGTGGTTGGAGATAAGGTCTAGGTTCTGAAACCTGAAAAACCGCAGTTGGGAAGAGATGACGACCTAATGCCATGGCGGGTCTGATGTGCTCACTGTGCGGTCAGCTTCCTGAATGTTGGTCAGGAGGTTCAGGCTCAGGTTGTGTCAGAGAGTGCATTGGTGCCCAGGTTAGACTATATAATTTGGGTACAGTCGAGTGTCGTGTTGGTATATCCTCATTTGAGGTGGCGGGGCAGCTCATTAGGCAAGATATTTTTTCTAGAGGGCAGGCAGAGTGCTGCATTGTGGGTCCGGAATTGCCAAACGTGAGGGCTTCTGGGCCAGGAGTGTGAGGACAGAAGTCTGAGAAGACAAGCTAGACTTGGGCTACAGGCCGAGGGCATGGCAGGTACCCCCTGCAGATCTGAACCAATATCTCATGCATCTGAAGTCACGGCGAGGATCAGACGTTGGCTCAGGTTGGCGTTTCTGTGCATGACTGCCCCTTAAAGAACGGAGCAGAATCTCAAGTCCATGGAGGTTTTCCCACGTTGGGAGTTGTGGGATGCCCCCTTCAAGGATTCTTCTGCGGGACATTGAGACCTGTTGGGCAGCTCCAGGACATCCCATATGGCTTGACTCCAGAGCACCGTTCGAGGATGGAGGCCAGGGAAGCCCGCCTCGCTTTCCAATTGTCTCCTAGCAACAAGATACTTGAGATCGGATGGCTCTGCGGGAGCAACCGTGGTAGCTGATTTGAAATGGACTATCCTGAGTATGGGGCCTAATGTATGTTTGTGTCCATGAGGGCCTTGGAATGGGGAGGTGTCACCGGGACCCTGAAGTATTCTCCTAAGCTTTTGACATAGCTCCCATGCACAAGTTTCCTTGTGGAGACGAGATTTGTTCTGATGGGTGCCTCAGGAAACCCCTTATGCTGGTATTGGTATCCAGGATTTTGAGGAGACATGCCTGTAAAACAAAGCAGTGGATCCGATTACGGCCTAGGGTCCTGTCTGGTTCAATCTTCTTCTCTCGGGATATCCATCTATGGAATGAGTGGAGGTAGATGATCCCCTGGTTTCAGACCGCCCTTGGTTGTCCCCGGAGGCTTACACTATTGGGATGGCCTCGTGGTCTTTGAGAGTTCTCCTAATTTGTACGATTTTGGACAATGGAGTGGGCAGAATTCCCATGGATTGGGTAGGCACAGTCCTAATGTGTGGCTCCAGGGGCCCCAGCCTGGAGGGTGTGTGGCACAGGACTTTGAGGACAGAAGTCTGAAAACACAAACTCAGCTTAGGTTTGGGGACGTATGTATGGCAGGCACAATCTACAAACCATGAGAAGAACTCTTCAGGATATGAAGAAAGAGCGAGTCTGAGGCACTTGTTCAGGCTTTTGTCCCTGGAATTTGTATCAACGATGGCCGTGGAATGTGGAGAGGCCTCATGGGCCATTGACGAAACTTCCTCTCTGTGGATTTGGCCCGGTCCCAATTGTTTTTCGTCAATTGTGAGATGGGAGGTCTCCTTTCAGGTTTTTTACCTCAGGTGCCCCAACCAAAGATGAATTCCAAAGCAGAGCCCTGGGGAAGAGTAAAGGGACAACCCAAACTAAGGTTAAAAATTGGGGCCTGGGGGCATGGCCGGCCCAATATGCTGTCTCTTCATCCAGCCACTGAGAGGCCTTACTTGAGGACTGGGCTCAGGCTGAGGGTCACAATTTGTGTTTGTGACCAATGTGGCCCGCGATTATGGCCTGGGCCTCATGGGCCACACTGGTTTAAACTACACTGAACTTTGGACAACATGCCAATCACAAGCTCTCTTCCCATGGGGAAGGTGTTCTGATTCTGCATCATTTTCAACCCTAGGGCAGTGGTTGGAGATAAGGTCTAGGTTCTGAAACCTGAAAAACCGCAGTTGGGAAGAGATGACGACCTAATGCCATGGCGGGTCTGATGTGCTCACTGTGCGGTCAGCTTCCTGAATGTTGGTCAGGAGGTTCAGTCTCAGGTTGTGTCAGAGAGTGCATTGGTGCCCAGGTTAGACTATATAATTTGGGTACAGTCGATTGTCGTGTTGGTATATCCTCATTTGAGGTGGCGGGGCTGCTCATTAGGCAAGATATTTTTTCTAGAGGGCAGGCACAGTGCTGCATTGTGGGTCCGGAATAGCCAAACGTGAGGGCTTCTGGGCCAGGAGTGTGAGGACAGAAGTCTGAGAAGACAAGCTAGACTTGGGCTACAGGCCGAGGGCACGGCAGGTACCCCCTGCAGATCTGAACCAATATCTCATGCATCTGAAGTCACGGCGAGGATCAGACGTTGGCTCAGGTTGGCGTTTCTGTGCATGACTGCCCCTTAAAGAACGGAGCAGAATCTCAAGTCCATGGAGGTTTTCCCACGTTGGGAGTTGTGAGATGCCCCCTTCAAGGATTCTTCTGCGGGACATTGAGACCTGTTGGGCAGCTCCAGGACATCCCATATGGCATGACTCCAGAGCACCGTTCGAGGATGGAGGCCAGGGAAGCCCGCCTCGCTTTCCAATTGTCTCCTAGCAACAAGATACTTGAGATCGGATGGCTCTGCGGGAGCAACCGTGGTAGCTGATTTGAAATGGACTATCCTGAGTATGGGGCCTAATGTATGTTTGTGTCCATGAGGGCCTTGGAATGGGGAGGTGTCACCGGGACCCTGAAGTATTCTCCTAAGCTTTTGACATAGCTCCCATGCACAAGTTTCCTTGTGGAGACGAGATTTGTTCTGATGGGTGCCTCAGGAAACCCCTTATGCTGGTATTGGTATCCAGGATTTTGAGGAGACATGCCTGTAAAACAAAGCAGTGGATCCGATTACGGCCTAGGGTCCTGTCTGGTTCAATCTTCTTCTCTCGGGATATCCATCTATGGAATGAGTGGAGGTAGATGATCCCCTGGTTTCAGACCGCCCTTGGTTGTCCCCGGAGGCTTACACTATTGGGATGGCCTCGTGGTCTTTGAGAGTTCTCCT
Organism: Mustela nivalis; assembly: GCF_964662115.1. Lineage (NCBI taxonomy): Eukaryota > Metazoa > Chordata > Mammalia > Carnivora > Mustelidae > Mustela > Mustela nivalis. The sequence goes on along the minus strand of NW_028134415.1, from coordinate 63,656 downwards.
AATTTGTACGATTTTGGACAATGGAGTGGGCAGAATTCCCATGGATTGGGTAGGCACAGTCCTAATGTGTGGCTCCAGGGGCCCCAGCCTGGAGGGTGTGTGGCACAGGACTTTGAGGACAGAAGTCTGAAAACACAAACTCAGCTTAGGTTTGGGGACGTATGTATGGCAGGCACAATCTACAAACCATGAGAAGAACTCTTCAGGATATGAAGAAAGAGCGAGTCTGAGGCACTTGTTCAGGCTTTTGTCCCTGGAATTTGTATCAACGATGGCCGTGGAATGTGGAGAGGCCTCATGGGCCATTGACGAAACTTTCTCTCTGTGGATTTGGCCCGGTCCCAATTGTTTTTCGTCAATTGTGAGATGGGAGGTCTCCTTTCAGGTTTTTTACCTCAGGTGCCCCAACCAAAGATGAATTCCAAAGCAGAGCCCTGGGGAAGAGTAAAGGGACAACCCAAACTAAGGTTAAAAATTGGGGCCTGGGGACATGGCCGGCCCAATATGCTGTCTCTTCATCCAGCCACTGAGAGGCCTTACTTGAGGACTGGGCTCAGGCTGAGGGTCACAATTTGTGTTTGTGACCAATGTGGCCCGCGATTATGGCCTGGGCCTCATGGGCCACACTGGTTTAAACTACACTGAACTTTGGACAACATGCCAATCACAAGCTCTCTTCCCATGGGGAAGGTGTTCTGATTCTGCATCATTTTCAACCCTAGGGCAGTGGTTGGAGATAAGGTCTAGGTTCTGAAACCTGAAAAACCGCAGTTGGGAAGAGATGACGACCTAATGCCATGGCGGGTCTGATGTGCTCACTGTGCGGTCAGCTGCCTGAATGTTGGTCAGGAGGTTCAGGCTCAGGTTGTGTCAGAGAGTGCATTGGTGCCCAGGTTAGACTATATAATTTGGGTACAGTCGAGTGTCGTGTTGGTATATCCTCATTTGAGGTGGCGGGGCAGCTCATTAGGCAAGATATTTTTTCTAGAGGGCAGGCAGAGTGCTGCATTGTGGGTCCGGAATTGCCAAACGTGAGGGCTTCTGGGCCAGGAGTGTGAGGACAGAAGTCTGAGAAGACAAGCTAGACTTGGGCTACAGGCCGAGGGCATGGCAGGTACCCCCTGCAGATCTGAACCAATATCTCATGCATCTGAAGTCACGGCGAGGATCAGACGTTGGCTCAGGTTGGCGTTTCTGTGCATGACTGCCCCTTAAAGAACGGAGCAGAATCTCAAGTCCATGGAGGTTTTCCCACGTTGGGAGTTGTGGGATGCCCCCTTCAAGGATTCTTCTGCGGGACATTGAGACCTGTTGGGCAGCTCCAGGACATCCCATATGGCTTGACTCCAGAGCACCGTTCGAGGATGGAGGCCAGGGAAGCCCGCCTCGCTTTCCAATTGTCTCCTAGCAACAAGATACTTGAGATCGGATGGCTCTGCGGGAGCAACCGTGGTAGCTGATTTGAAATGGACTATCCTGAGTATGGGGCCTAATGTATGTTTGTGTCCATGAGGGCCTTGGAATGGGGAGGTGTCACCGGGACCCTGAAGTATTCTCCTAAGCTTTTGACATAGCTCCCATGCACAAGTTTCCTTGTGGAGACGAGATTTGTTCTGATGGGTGCCTCAGGAAACCCCTTATGCTGGTATTGGTATCCAGGATTTTGAGGAGACATGCCTGTAAAACAAAGCAGTGGATCCGATTACGGCCTAGGGTCCTGTCTGGTTCAATCTTCTTCTCTCGGGATATCCATCTATGGAATGAGTGGAGGTAGATGATCCCCTGGTTTCAGACCGCCCTTGGTTGTCCCCGGAGGCTTACACTATTGGGATGGCCTCGTGGTCTTTGAGAGTTCTCCTAATTTGTACGATTTTGGACAATGGAGTGGGCAGAATTCCCATGGATTGGGTAGGCACAGTCCTAATGTGTGGCTCCAGGGGCCCCAGCCTGGAGGGTGTGTGGCACAGGACTTTGAGGACAGAAGTCTGAAAACACAAACTCAGCTTAGGTTTGGGGACGTATGTATGGCAGGCACAATCTACAAACCATGAGAAGAACTCTTCAGGATATGAAGAAAGAGCGAGTCTGAGGCACTTGTTCAGGCTTTTGTCCCTGGAATTTGTATCAACGATGGCCGTGGAATGTGGAGAAGCCTCATGGGCCATTGACGAAACTTCCTCTCTGTGGATTTGGCCCGGTCCCAATTGTTTTTCGTCAATGGTGAGATGGGAGGTCTCCTTTCAGGTTTTTTACCTCAGGTGCCCCAACCAAAGATGAATTCCAAAGCAGAGCCCTGGGGAAGAGTAAAGGGACAACCCAAACTAAGGTTAAAAATTGGGGCCTGGGGGCATGGCCGGCCCAATATGCTGTCTCTTCATCCAGCCACTGAGAGGCCTTACTTGAGGACTGGGCTCAGGCTGAGGGTCACAATTTGTGTTTGTGACCAATGTGGCCCGCGATTATGGCCTGGGCCTCATGGGCCACACTGGTTTAAACTACACTGAACTTTGGACAACATGCCAAACACAAGCTCTCTTCCCATGTGGAAGGTGTTCTGATTCTGCATCATTTTCAACCCTAGGGCAGTGGTTGGAGATAAGGTCTAGGTTCTGAAACCTGAAAAACCGCAGTTGGGAAGAGATGACGACCTAATGCCATGGCGGGTCTGATGTGCTCACTGTGCGGTCAGCTTCCTGAATGTTGGTCAGGAGGTTCAGGCTCAGGTTGTGTCAGAGAGTGCATTGGTGCCCAGGTTAGACTATATAATTTGGGTACAGTCGATTGTCGTGTTGGTATATCCTCATTTGAGGTGGCGGGGCTGCTCATTAGGAAAGATATTTTTTCTAGAGGGCAGGCACAGTGCTGCATTGTGGGTCCGGAATAGCCAAACGTGAGGGCTTCTGGGCCAGGAGTGTGAGGACAGAAGTCTGAGAAGACAAGCTAGACTTGGGCTACAGGCCGAGGGCACGGCAGGTACCCCCTGCAGATCTGAACCAATATCTCATGCATCTGAAGTCACGGCGAGGATCAGACGTTGGCTCAGGTTGGCGTTTCTGTGCATGACTGCCCCTTAAAGAACGGAGCAGAATCTCAAGTCCATGGAGGTTTTCCCACGTTGGGAGTTGTGAGATGCCCCCTTCAAGGATTCTTCTGCGGGACATTGAGACCTGTTGGGCAGCTCCAGGACATCCCATATGGCATGACTCCAGAGCACCGTTCGAGGATGGAGGCCAGGGAAGCCCGCCTCGATTTCCAATTGTCTCCTAGCAACAAGATACTTGAGATCGGATGGCTCTGCGGGAGCAACCGTGGTAGCTGATTTGAAATGGACTATCCTGAGTATGGGGCCTAATGTATGTTTGTGTCCATGAGGGCCTTGGAATGGGGAGGTGTCACCGGGACCCTGAAGTATTCTCCTAAGCTTTTGACATAGCTCCCATGCACAAGTTTCCTTGTGGAGACGAGATTTGTTCTGATGGGTGCCTCAGGAAACCCCTTATGCTGGTATTGGTATCCAGGATTTTGAGGAGACATGCCTGTAAAACAAAGCAGTGGATCCGATTACGGCCTAGGGTCCTGTCTGGTTCAATCTTCTTCTCTCGGGATATCCATCTATGGAATGAGTGGAGGTAGATGATCCCCTGGGTTCAAACCGCCCTTGGTTGTCCCCGGAGGCTTACACTATTGGGATGGCCTCGTGGTCTTTGAGAGTTCTCCTAATTTGTACGATTTTGGACAATGGAGTGGGCAGAATTCCCATGGATTGGGTAGGCACAGTCCTAATGTGTGGCTCCAGGGGCCCCAGCCTGGAGGGTGTGTGGCACAGGAATTTGAGGACAGAAGTCTGAAAACACAAACTGAGCTTAGGTTTGGGGACGTATGTATGGCAGGCACAATCTACAAACCATGAGAAGAACTCTTCAGGATATGAAGAAAGAGCGAGTCTGAGGCACTTGTTCAGGCTTTTGTCCCTGGAATTTGTATCAACGATGGCCGTGGAATGTGGAGAGGCCTCATGGGCCATTGACGAAACTTCCTCTCTGTGGATTTGGCCCGGTCCCAATTGTTTTTCGTCAATTGTGAGATGGGAGGTCTCCTTTCAGGTTTTTTACCTCAGGTGCCCCAACCAAAGATGAATTCCATAGCAGAGCCCTGGGGAAGAGTAATGGACAACCCAAACTATGGTTAAAAATTGGGGCCTGGGGGCATGGTCGGCCCAATATGCTGTCTCTTCATCCAGCCACTGAGAGGCCTTACTTGAGGACTGGGCTCAGGCTGAGGGTCACAATTTGTGTTTGTGACCAATGTGGCCCGCGATTATGGCCTGGGCCTCATGGGCCACACTGGTTTAAACTACACTGAACTTTGGACAACATGCCAATCACAAGCTCTCTTCCCATGTGGAAGGTGTTCTGATTCTGCATCATTTTCAACCCTAGGGCAGTGGTTGGAGATAAGGTCTAGGTTCTGAAACCTGAAAAACCGCAGTTGGGAAGAGATGACGACCTAATGCCATGGCGGGTCTGATGTGCTCACTGTGCGGTCAGCTGCCTGAATGTTGGTCAGGAGGTTCAGGCTCAGATTGTGTCAGAGAGTGCATTGGTGCCCAGGTTAGACTATATAATTTGGGTACAGTCGAGTGTCGTGTTGGTATATCCTCATTTGAGGTGGCGGGGCAGCTCATTAGGAAAGATATTTTTTCTAGAGGGCAGGCAGAGTGCAGCATTGTGGGTCCGGAATTGCCAAACGTGAGGGCTTCTGGGTCAGGAGTGTGAGGACAGAAGTCTGAGAAGACAAGCTAGACTTGGGCTACAGGCCGAGGGCACGGCAGGTACCCCCTGCAGATCTGAACCAATATCTCATGCATCTGAAGTCACGGCGAGGATCAGACGTTGGCTCAGGTTGGCGTTTCTGTGCATGACTGCCCCTTAAAGAACGGAGCAGAATCTCAAGTCCATGGAGGTTTTCCCACGTTGGCAGTTGTGGGATGCCCCCTTCAAGGATTCTTCTGCGGGACATTGAGACCTGTTGGACAGCTCCAGGACATCCCATATGGAATGACTCCAGAGCACAGTTCGAGGATGGAGGCCAGGGAAGCCCGCCTCGCTTTCCAATTGTCTCCTAGCAACAAGATAATTGAGATCGGAAGGCCCTGCGGGAGCACCAGGGTGGCTAATTTGAACTGGACTTTCCTGGATGGGGCAAATGTGTGTTTGTGTCCCTGAGGGCCTTGGAATGCGGCAGTGGCACCGGGACCCTGAAGTATTCTCCTAAGCTTTTGACATAGCTCCCATGCACAAGTTTCCTTGTGGAGACGAGATTTGTTCTGATGGGTGCCTCAGGAAACCCCTTATGCTGGTATTGGTATCCAGGATTTTGAGGAGACATGCCTGTAAAACAAAGCAGTGGATCCGATTACGGCCAAGGGTCCTGTCTGGTTCAATCTTCTTCTCTCGGGATATCCATCTATGGAATGAGTGGAGGTAGATGATCCCCTGGTTTCAGACCGCCCTTGGTTGTCCCCGGAGGCTTACACTATTGGGATGGCCTCGTGGTCTTTGAGAGTTCTCCTAATTTGTACGATTTTGGATAATGGAGTGGGCAGAATTCCCATGGATTGGGTAGGCACAGTCCTAATGTGTGGCTCCAGGGGCCCCAGCCTGGAGGGTGTGTGGCACAGGACTTTGAGGACAGAAGTCTGAAAACACAAACTCAGCTTAGGTTTGGGGACGTATGTATGGCAGGCACAATCTACAAACCATGAGAAGAACTCTTCAGGATATGAAGAAAGAGCGAGTCTGAGGCACTTGTTCAGGCTTTTGTCCCTGGAATTTGTATCAACGATGGCCGTGGAATGTGGAGAGGCCTCATGGGCCATTGACGAAACTTTCTCTCTGTGGATTTGGCCCGGTCCCAATTGTTTTTCGTCAATTGTGAGATGGGAGGTCTCCTTTCAGGTTTTTTACCTCAGGTGCCCCAACCAAAGATGAATTCCAAAGCAGAGCCCTGGGGAAGAGTAAAGGGACAACCCAAACTAAGATTAAAAATTGGGGCCTGGGGACATGGCCGGCCCAATATGCTGTCTCTTCATCCAGCCACTGAGAGGCCTTACTTGAGGACAGGGCTCAGGCTGAGGGTCACAATTTGTGTTTGTGACCAATGTGGCCCGCGATTATGGCCTGGGCCTCATGGGCCACACTGGTTTAAACTACACTGAACTTTGGACAACATGCCAATCACAAGCTCTCTTCCCATGGGGAAGGTGTTCTGATTCTGCATCATTTTCAACCCTAGGGCAGTGGTTGGAGATAAGGTCTAGGTTCTGAAACCTGAAAAACCGCAGTTGGGAAGAGATGACGACCTAATGCCATGGCGGGTCTGATGTGCTCACTGTGCGGTCAGCTTCCTGAATGTTGGTCAGGAGGTTCAGGCTCAGGTTGTGTCAGAGAGTGCATTGGTGCCCAGGTTAGACTATATAATTTGGGTACAGTCGAGTGTCGTGTTGGTATATCCTCATTTGAGGTGGCGGGGCTGCTCATTAGGCAAGATATTTTTTCTAGAGGGCAGGCACAGTGCTGCATTGTGGGTCCGGAATAGCCAAACGTGAGGGCTTCTGGGCCAGGAGTGTGAGGACAGAAATCTGAGAAGACAAGCTAGACTTGGGCTACAGGCCGAGGGCACGGCAGGTACCCCCTGCAGATCTGAACCAATATCTCATGCATCTGAAGTCACGGCGAGGATCAGACGTTGGCTCAGGTTGGCGTTTCTGTGCATGACTGCCCCATAAAGAACGGAGCAGAATCTCAAGTCCATGGAGGTTTTCCCACGTTGGGAGTTGTGAGATGCCTCCTTCAAGGATTCTTCTGCGGGACATTGAGACCTGTTGGGCAGCTCCAGGACATCCCATATGGCATGACTCCAGAGCACCGTTCGAGGATGGAGGCCAGGGAAGCCCGCCTCGCTTTCCAATTGTCTCCTAGCAACAAGATACTTGAGATCGGATGGCTCTGCAGGAGCAACCGTGGTAGCTGATTTGAAATGGACTATCCTGAGTATGGGGCCTAATGTATGTTTGTGTCCATGAGGGCCTTGGAATGGGGAGGTGTCACCGGGACCCTGAAGTATTCTCCTAAGCTTTTGACATAGCTCCCATGCACAAGTTTCCTTGTGGAGACGAGATTTGTTCTGATGGGTGCCTCAGGAAACCCCTTATGCTGGTATTGGTATCCAGGATTTTGAGGAGACATGCCTGTAAAACAAAGCAGTGGATCCGATTACGGCCTAGGGTCCTGTCTGGTTCAATCTTCTTCTCTCGGGATATCCATCTATGGAATGAGTGGAGGTAGATGATCCCCTGGTTTCAAACCGCCCTTGGTTGTCCCCGGAGGCTTACACTATTGGGATGGCCTCGTGGTCTTTGAGAGTTCTCCTAATTTGTACGATTTTGGACAATGGAGTGGGCAGAATTCCCATGGATTGGGTAGGCACAGTCCTAATGTGTGGCTCCAGGGGCCCCAGACTGGAGGGTGTGTGGCACAGGACTTTGAGGACAGAAGTCTGAAAACACAAACTCAGCTTAGGTTTGGGGACGTATGTATGGCAGGCACAATCTACAAACCATGAGAAGAACTCTTCAGGATATGAAGAAAGAGCGAGTCTGAGGCACTTGTTCAGGCTTTTGTCCCTGGAATTTGTATCAACGATGGCCGTGGAATGTGGAGAGGCCTCATGGGCCATTGACGAAACTTCCTCTCTGTGGATTTGGCCCGGTCCCAATTGTTTTTCGTCAATTGTGAGATGGGAGGTCTCCTTTCAGGTTTTTTACCTCAGGTGCCCCAACCAAAGATGAATTCCATAGCAGAGCCCTGGGGAAGAGTAATGGACAACCCAAACTATGGTTAAAAATTGGGGCCTGGGGGCATGGCCGGCCCAATATGCTGTCTCTTCATCCAGCCACTGAGAGGCCTTACTTGAGGACTGGGCTCAGGCTGAGGGTCACAATTTGTGTTTGTGACCAATGTGGCCCGCGATTATGGCCTGGGCCTCATGGGCCACACTGGTTTAAACTACACTGAACTTTGGACAACATGCCAATCACAAGCTCTCTTCCCATGGGGAAGGTGTTCTGATTCTGCATCATTTTCAACCCTAGGGCAGTGGTTGGAGATAAGGTCTAGGTTCTGAAACCTGAAAAACCGCAGTTGGGAAGAGATGACGACCTAATGCCATGGCGGGTCTGATGTGCTCACTGTGCGGTCAGCTGCCTGAATGTTGGTCAGGAGGTTCAGGCTCAGGTTGTGTCAGAGAGTGCATTGGTGCCCAGGTTAGACTATATAATTTGGGTACAGTCGAGTGTCGTGTTGGTATATCCTCATTTGAGGTGGCGGGGCAGCTCATTAGGCAAGATATTTTTTCTAGAGGGCAGGCAGAGTGCTGCATTGTGGGTCCGGAATTGCCAAACGTGAGGGCTTCTGGGTCAGGAGTGTGAGGACAGAAGTCTGAGAAGACAAGCTAGACTTGGGCTACAGGCCGAGGGCACGGCAGGTACCCCCTGCAGATCTGAACCAATATATCATGCATCTGAAGTCACGGCGAGGATCAGACGTTGGCTCAGGTTGGCGTTTCTGTGCATGACTGCCCCTTAAAGAACGGAGCAGAATCTCAAGTCCATGGAGGTTTTCCCACGTTGGCAGTTGTGGGATGCCCCCTTCAAGGATTCTTCTGCGGGACATTGAGACCTGTTGGACAGCTCCAGGACATCCCATATGGAATGACTCCAGAGCACAGTTCGAGGATGGAGGCCAGGGAAGCCCGCCTCGCTTTCCAATTGTCTCCTAGCAACAAGATAATTGAGATCGGAAGGCCCTGCGGGAGCACCAGGGTGGCTAATTTGAACTGGACTTTCCTGGATGGGGCAAATGTGTGTTTGTGTCCCTGAGGGCCTTGGAATGCGGCAGTGGCACCGGGACCTTGAAGTATTCTCCTAAGCTTTTGACATAGCTCCCATGCACAAGTTTCCTTATGGAGACGAGATTTGTTCTGATGGGTGCCTCAGGAAACCTTTTATGCTGGTATTGGTATCCAGGATTTTGAGGAGACATGCCTGTAAAACAAAGCAGTGGATCCGATTACGGCCAAGGGTCCTGTCTGGTTCAATCTTCTTCTCTCGGGATATCCATCTATGGAATGAGTGGAGGTAGATGATCCCCTGGTTTCAGACCGCCCTTGGTTGTCCCCGGAGGCTTACACTATTGGGATGGCCTCGTGGTCTTTGAGAGTTCTCCTAATTTGTACGATTTTGGATAATGGAGTGGGCAGAATTCCCATGGATTGGGTAGGCACAGTCCTAATGTGTGGCTCCAGGGGCCCCAGCCTGGAGGGTGTGTGGCACAGGACTTTGAGGACAGAAGTCTGAAAACACAAACTCAGCTTAGGTTTGGGGACGTATGTATGGCAGGCACAATCTACAAACCATGAGAAGAACTCTTCAGGATATGAAGAAAGAGCGAGTCTGAGGCACTTGTTCAGGCTTTTGTCCCTGGAATTTGTATCAACGATGGCCGTGGAATGTGGAGAGGCCTCATGGGCCATTGACGAAACTTTCTCTCTGTGGATTTGGCCCGGTCCCAATTGTTTTTCGTCAATTGTGAGATGGGAGGTCTCCTTTCAGGTTTTTTACCTCAGGTGCCCCAACCAAAGATGAATTCCAAAGCAGAGCCCTGGGGAAGAGTAAAGGGACAACCCAAACTATGGTTAAAAATTGGGGCCTGGGGGCATGGCCGGCCCAATATGCTGTCTCTTCATCCAGCCACTGAGAGGCCTTACTTGAGGACTGGGCTCAGGCTGAGGGTCACAATTTGTGTTTGTGACCAATGTGGCCCGCGATTATGGCCTGGGCCTCATGGGCCACACTGGTTTAAACTACACTGAACTTTGGACAACATGCCCAATCACAAGCTCTCTTACCATGGGGAAGGTGTTCTGATTCTTCATCATTTTCAACCCTAGGGCAGTGGTTGGAGATAAGATCTAGGTTCTGAACCTGAAAAACCGCAGTTGGGAAGAGATGACGACCTAATGCCATGGCGGGTCTGATGTGCTCACTGTGCGGTCAGCTGCCTGAATGTTGGTCAGGAGGTTCAGGCTCAGGTTGTGTCAGAGAGTGCATTGGTGCCCAGGTTAGACTATATAATTTGGGTACAGTCGAGTGTCGTGTTGGTATATCCTCATTTGAGGTGGCGGGGCAGCTCATTAGGCAAGATATTTTTTCTAGAGGGCAGGCAGAGTGCTGCATTGTGGGTCCGGAATTGCCAAACGTGAGGGCTTCTGGGCCAGGAGTGTGAGGACAGAAGTCTGCGAAGACAAGCTAGACTTGGGCTACAGGCCGAGGGCACGGCAGGTGCCCCCTGCAGATCTGAACCAATATCTCATGCATCTGAAGTCACGGCGAGGATCAGACGTTGGCTCAGGTTGGCGTTTCTGTGCATGACTGCCCCTTAAAGAACGGAGCAGAATCTCAAGTCCATGGAGGTTTTCCCACGTTGGGATTTGTGGGATGCCCCCTTCAAGGATTCTTCTGCGGGACATTGAGACCTGTTGGGCAGCTCCAGGACATCCCATATGGAATGACTCCAGAGCACAGTTCGAGGATGGAGGCCAGGGAAGATCGCCTCGCTTTCCAATTGTCTCCTAGCAACAAGATAATTGAGATCGGAAGGCCCTGCGGGAGCACCAGGGTGGCTAATTTGAACTGGACTTTCCTGGATGGGGCAAATGTGTGTTTGTATCCCTGAGGGCCTTGGAATGCGGCAGTGGCACCGGGACCCTGAAGTATTCTCCTAAGCTTTTGACATAGCTCCCATGCACAAGTTTCCTTGTGGAAACGAGATTTGTTCTGATGGGTGCCTCAGGAAACCCCTTATGCTGGTATTGGTATCCAGGATTTTGAGGAGACATGCCTGTAAAACAAAGCAGTGGATCCGATTACGGCCTAGGGTCCTGTCTGGTTCAATCTTCTTCTCTCGGGATATCCATCTATGGAATGAGTGGAGGCAGATGATCCCCTGGTTTCAGACCGCCCTTGGTTGTCCACATAGGCTTACACTATTGGGATGGCCTCGTGGTCTTTGAGAGTTCTCCTAATTTGTACGATTTTGGACAATGGAGTGGGCAGAATTCCCATGGATTGGGTAGGCACAGTCCTAATGTGTGGCTCCAGGGGCCCCAGCCTGGAGGGTGTGTGGCACAGGACTTTGAGGACAGAAGTCTGAAAACACAAACTCAGCTTAGGTTTGGGGACGTATGTATGGCAGGCACAATCTACAAACCATGAGAAGAACTCTTCAGGATATGAAGAAAGAGCGAGTCTGAGGCACTTGTTCAGGCTTTTGTCCCTGGAATTTGTATCAACGATGGCCGTGGAATGTGGAGAGGCCTCATGGGCCATTGACGAAACTTCCTCTCTGTGGATTTGGCCCGGTCCCAATTGTTTTTCGTCAATTGTGAGATGGGAGTTCTCCTTTCAGGTTTTTTACCTCAGGTGCCCCAACCAAAGATGAATTCCAAAGCAGAGCCCTGGGGAAGAGTAAAGGGACAACCCAAACTATGGTTAAAAATTGGGGCCTGGGGGCATGGCCGGCCCAATATGCTGTCTCTTCATCCAGCCACTGAGAGGCCTTACTTGAGGACTGGGCTCAGGCTGAGGGTCACAATTTGTGTTTGTGACCAATGTGGCCCGCGATTATGGCCTGGGCCTCATGGGCCACACTGGTTTAAACTACACTGAACTTTGGACAACATGCCAATCACAAGCTCTCTTACCATGGGGAAGGTGTTCTGATTCTGCATCATTTTCAACCCTAGGGCAGTGGTTGGAGATAAGGTCTAGGTTCTGAAACCTGAAAAACCGCAGTTGGGAAGAGATGACGACCTAATGCCATGGCGGATCTGATGTGCTCACTGTGCGGTCAGCTGCCTGAATGTTGGTCAGGAGGTTCAGGCTCAGGTTGTGTCAGAGAGTGCATTGGTGCCCAGGTTAGACTATATAATTTGGGTACAGTCGAGTGTCGTGTTGGTATATCCTCATTTGAAATGGCGGGGCAGCTCATTAGGCAAGATATTTTTTCTAGAGTGCAGGCAGAGTGCTGCATTGTGGGTGGAATTGCCAAACGTGAGGGCTTCTGGGCCAGGAGTGTGAGGACAGAAGTCTGAGAAGACAAGCTAGACTTGGGCTACAGGCCGAGGGCACGGCAGGTACCCCCTGCAGATCTGAACCAATATCTCATGCATCTGAAGTCACGGCGAGGATCAGACGTTGGCTCAGGTTGGCGTTTCTGTGCATGACTGCCCCTTAAAGAACGGAGCAGAATCTCAAGTCCATGGAGGTTTTCCCACGTTGGGAGTTGTGGGATGCCCCCTTCAAGGAATCTTCTGCGGGACATTGAGACCTTATGGGCAGCTCCAGGACATCCCATATGGAATGACTCCAGAGCACAGTTCGAGGATGGAGGCCAGGGAAGCCCGCCTCGCTTTCCTATTGTCTCCTAGCAACAAGAGAATTGAGATCGGAAGGCCCTGCGGGAGCATCCAGGGTGGCTAATTTGAAATGGACTTTCCTGGATGGGGCGAATGTGTGTTTGTGTCCCTGAGGGCCTTGGAATGCGGCAGTGGCACCGGGACCCTGAAGTATTCTCCTAAGCTTTTGACATAGCTCCCATGCACAAGTTTCCTTGTGGAGACGAGATTTGTTCTGATGGGTGCCTCAGGAAACCCCTTATGCTGGTATTGGTATCCAGGATTTTGAGGAGACATGCCTGTAAAACAAAGCAGTGGATCCGATTACGGCCTAGGGTCCTGTCTGGTTCAATCTTCTTCTCTCGGGATATCCATCTATGGAATGAGTGGAGGTAGATGATCCCCTGGTTTCAGACCGCCTTTTTTTGTCCCCGGAGACTTACACTATTGGGATGGCCTCGGGGACTTTGGAGAGTTCTCCTAATTTGTACGATTTTGGACAATGGAGTGGGCAGAATTCCCATGGATTGGGTAGGCACAGTCCTAATGTGTGGCTCCAGGGGCCCCAGCCTGGAGGGTGTGTGGCACAGGACTTTGAGGACAGAAGTCTGAAAACACAAACTCAGCTTAGGTTTGGGGACGTATGTATGGCAGGCACAATCTACAAACCATGAGAAGAACTCTTCAGGATATGAAGAAAGAGCGAGTCTGAGGCACTTGTTCAGGCTTTTGTCCCTGGAATTTGTATCAACGATGGCCGTGGAATGTGGAGAGGCCTCATGGGCCATTGACGAAACTTCCTCTCTGTGGTTTTGGCACGGTCCCAATTGTTTTTTCTCAATTGTGAGATGGGAGGTCTCCTTTCAGGTTTTTTACCTCAGGTGCCCCAACCAAAGATGAATTCCAAAGCAGAGCCCTGGGGAAGAGTAAAGGGACAACCCAAACTATGGTTAAAAATTGGGGCCTGGGGGCATGGCTGGCCCAATATGCTGTCTCTTCATCCAGCCACTGAGAGGCCTTACTTGAGGACTGGGCTCAGGCTGAGGGTCACAATTTGTGTTTGTGACCAATGTGGCCCGCGATTATGGCCTGGGCCTCATGGGCCACACTGGTTTAAACTACACTGAACTTTGGACAACATGCCAATCACAAGCTCTCTTCCCATGGGGAAGGTGTTCTGATTCTGCATCATTTTCAACCCTAGGGCAGTGGTTGGAGATAAGGTCTAGGTTCTGAAACCTGAAAAACCGCAGTTGGGAAGAGATGACGACCTAATGCCATGGCGGGTCTGATGTGCTCACTGTGCGGTCAGCTGCCTGAATGTTGGTCAGGAGGTTCAGGCTCAGGTTGTGTCAGAGAGTGCATTGGTGCCCAGGTTAGACTATATAATTTGGGTACAGTCGAGTGTCGTGTTGGTATATCCTCATTTGAGTTGGCGGGGCAGCTCATTAGGCAAGATATTTTTTCTAGAGGGCAGGCAGAGTGCTGCATTGTGGGTGGAATTGCCAAACGTGAGGTCTTCTGGGCCAGGAGTGTGAGGACAGAAGTCTGAGAAGACAAGCTAGACTTGGGCTACAGGCCGAGGGCACGGCAGGTACCCCCTGCAGATCTGAACCAATATCTCATGCATCTGAAGTCACGGCGAGGATCAGACGTTGGCTCAGGTTGGCGTTTCTGTGCATGACTGCCCCTTAAAGAACGGAGCAGAATCTCATTTCCATGGAGGTTTTCCCACGTTGGGAGTTGTGGGATGCCCCCTTCAAGGATTCTTCTGAGGGACATTGAGACCTGTTGGGCAGCTCCAGGACATCCCATATGGAATGACTCCAGAACACAGTTCGAGGATGGAGGCCAGGGAAGCCCGCCTCGCTTTCCAATTGTCTCCTAGCAACAAGAGAATTGAGATCGGAAGGCCCTGCGGGAGCATCCAGGGTGGCTAATTTGAAATGGACTTTCCTGGATGGGGCGAATGTGTGTTTGTGTCCCTGAGGGCCTTGGAATGCGGCAGTGGCACCGGGACCCGGAAGTATTCTCCGGGTATGCTCCCATGCACAAGTTTCCTTGTGGAGACGAGATTTGTTCTGATGGGTGCCTCAGGAAACCCCTTATGCTGGTATTGGAATCCAGGATTTTGAGGAGACATTCCTGTAAATCAAAGCAATGGATCCGATTACGGCCTAGGGTCCTGTCTGGTTCAATCTTCTTCTCTCGGATATCCATCTATGGAATGAGTGGAGGTAGATGATCCCCTGGTTTCAGACCGCCTTTTTTTTGTCCCCGGAGACTTACACTATTGGGATGGCCTCAGGGACTTTGGGAGTACTACTAATTTGTACGATTTTGGACAATGGAGTGGGCAGAATTCCCATGGATTGGGTAGGCACAGTCCTAATGTGTGGCTCCAGGGGCCCCAGCCTGGAGGGTGTGTGGCACAGGACTTTGAGGACAGAAGTCTGAAAACTCAAACTCAGCTTAGGTTTGGGGACGTATGTATGGCAGGCACAATCTACAAACCATGAGAAGAAATCTTCAGGATATGAAGAAAGAGCGAGTCTGAGGCACTTGTTCAGGCTTTTGTCCCTGGAATTTGTATCAACGATGGCCGTGGAATGTGGAGAGGCCTCATGGGCCATTGACAAAACTTCCTCTCTGTGGATTTGGCACGGTCCCAATTGTTTTTCGTCAATTGTGAGATGGGAGGTCTCCTTTCAGGTTTTTTACCTCAGGTGCCCCAACCAAAGATGAATTCCAAAGCAGAGCCCTGGGGAAGAGTAAAGGGACAACCCAAACTATGGTTAAAAATTGGGGCCTGGGGGCTTGGCCGGCCCAATATGCTGTCTCTTCATCCAGCCACTGAGAGGCCTTACTTGAGGACTGGGCTCAGGCTGAGGGTCACAATTTGTGTTTGTGACCAATGTGGCCCGCGATTATGGCCTGGGCCTCATGGGCCACACTGGTTTAAACTACACTGAACTTTGGACAACATGCCAATCACAAGCTCTCTTACCATGGGGAAGGTGTTCTGATTCTGCATCATTTTCAACCCTAGGGCAGTGGTTGGAGATAATGTCTAGGTTCTGAAACCTGAAAAACCGCAGTTGGGAAGAGATGACGACCTAATGCCATGGCGGGTCTGATATGCTCACTGTGCGGTCAGCTGCCTGAATGTTGGTCAGGAGGTTCAGGCTCAGGTTGTGTCAGAGAGTGCATTGGTGCCCAGGTTAGACTATATAATTTGGGTACAGTCGAGTGTCATGTTGGTATATCCTCATTTGAGGTGGCGGGGCAGCTCATTAGGCAAGATATTTTTTCTAGAGGGCAGGCAGAGTGCTGCATTGTGGGTCCGGAATTGCCAAACGTGAGGGCTTCTGGGACAGGAGTGTGAAGACAGAACTCTGAGAAGACAAGCTAGACTTGGGCTACAGGCCGAGGGCACGGCAGGTACCCCCTGCAGATCTGAACCAATATCTCATGCATCTGAAGTCACGGCGAGGATCAGACGTTGGATCAGGTTGGCGTTTCTGTGCATGACTGCCCCTTAAAGAACGGAGCAGAATCTCAAGTCCATGGAGGTTTTCCCACGTTGGGAGTTGTGGGATGCCTCCTTCAAGGATTCTTCTGCAGGACATTGAGACCTGTTGGGCAGCTCCAGGACATCCCATATGGAATGACTCCAGAGCACATCGAGGATGGAGGCCAGGGAAGCCCGCCTCGCTTTCCAATTGTCTCCTAGCAACAAGATAATTGAGATCTGAAGGCCCTGCGGGAGCATCCAGGGTGGCTAATTTGAAATGGACTTTCCTGGATGGGGCGAATGTGTGTTTGTGTCCCTGAGGGCCTTGGAATGCAGCAGTGGCACCGGGACCCGGAAGTATTCTCCTAAGCTTTTGACATAGCTCCCATGCACAAGTTTCCTTGTGGAGACGAGATTTGTTCTGATGGGTGCCTCAGGAAACCCCTTATGCTGGTATTGGAATCCAGGATTTTGAGGAGACATGCCTGTAAAACAAAGCAGTGGATCCGATTACGGCCTAGGGTCCTGTCTGGTTCAATCTTCTTTCGGGATATCCATCTATGGAATGAGTGGAGGTAGATGATCCCCTGGTTTCAGACCGCCCTTGGTTGTCCCCGGAGGCTTACACTATTGGGATGGCCTCGGGGACTTTGGAGAGTTCTCCTAATTTGTACGATTTGGGACAATGGAGTGGGCAGAATTCCCATGGATTGGGTAGGCACAGCCCTAATGTGTGGCTCCAGGGACCCAGCCTGGAGGGTGTGTGGCACAGGACTTTGAGGACAGAAGTCTGAAAACACAAACTCAGCTTAGGTTTGGGGACGTATGTATGGCAGGCTCAATCTACAAACCATGAGAAGAACTCTTCAGGATATGAAGAAAGAGCGAGTCTGAGGCACTTGTTCAGGCTTTTGTCCCTGGAATTTGTATCAACGATGGCCGTGGAATGTGGAGAAGCCTCATGGGCCATGACGAAACTTCCTCTCTGTGGATTTGGCACGGTCCCAATTGTTTTTCGTCAATTGTGAGATGGGAGGTCTCCTTTCAGGTTTTTTACCTCAGGTGCCCCAACCAAAGATGAATTCCAAAGCAGAGCCCTGGGGAAGAGTAAAGGGACAACCCAAACTATGGTTAAAAATTGGGGCCTGGGGGCATGGCCGGCCCAATATGCTGTCTCTTCATCCAGCCACTGAGAGGCCTTACTTGAGGACTGGGCTCAGGCTGAGGGTCACAATTTGTGTTTGTGACCAATGTGGCCCGCGATTATGGCCTGGGCCTCATGGGCCACACTGGTTTAAACTACACTGAACTTTGGACAACATGCCAATCACAAGCTCTCTTACCATGGGGAAGGTGTTCTGATTCTGCATCATTTTCAACTGTAGTGCAGTGGTTGGAGATAAGGTCTACGTTCTGAAACCTGAAAAACCGCAGTTGGGAAGAGATGACGACCTAATGCCATGGCGGGTCTGATGTGCTCACTGTGCGGTCAGCTGCCTGAATGTTGGTCAGGAGGTTCAGGCTCAGGTTGTGTCAGAGAGTGCATTGGTGCCCAGGTTAGACTATATAATTTGGGTACAGTCGAGTGTCGTGTTGGTATATCCTCATTTGAGGTGGCGGGGCAGCTCATTAGGCAAGATATTTTTTCTAGAGGGCAGGCAGAGTGCTGCATTGTGGGTCCGGAATTGCCAAACGTGAGTGCTTCTGGGCCAGGAGTGTGAGGACAGAAGTCTGAGAAGACAAGCTAGACTTGGGCTACAGGCCGAGGGCACGGCAGGTACCCCCTGCAGATCTGAACCAATATCTCATGCATCTGAAGTCACGGCGAGGATCAGACGTTGGCTCAGGTTGGCGTTTCTGTGCATGACTGCCCCTTAAAGAACGGAGCAGAATCTCAAGTCCATGGAGGTTTTCCCACGTTGGGAGTTGTGAGATGCCCCCTTCAAGGATTAATCTGCGGGACATTGAGACCTGTTGGGCAGCTCCAGGACATCCCATATGGCATGACTCCAGAGCACCGTTCGAGGATGGAGGCCAGGGAAGTTCGACTCGCTTTCCAATTGTCTCCTAGCAACAAGATACTTGAGATCGGATGGCTCTGCGGGAGCAACCGTGGTAGCTGATTTGAAATGGACTATCCTGAGTATGGGGCCTAATGTATGTTTGTGTCCATGAGGGCCTTGGAATGGGGAGGTGTCACCGGGACCCTGAAGTATTCTCCTAAGCTTTTGACATAGCTCCCATGCACAAGTTTCCTTGTGGAGACGAGATTTGTTCTGATGGGTGCCTCAGGAAACCCCTTATGCTGGTATTGGTATCCAGGATTTTGAGGAGACATGCCTGTAAAACAAAGCAGTGGATCCGATTACGGCCTAGGGTCCTGTCTGGTTCAATCTTCTTCTCTCGGGATATCCATCTATGGAATGAGTGGAGGTAGATGATCCCCTGGTTTCAGACCGCCCTTGGTTGTCCCCGGAGGCTTACACTTTGGGATGGCCTCGTGGTCTTTGAGAGTTCTCCTAATTTGTACGATTTTGGACAATGGAGTGGGCATAATTCCCATGGATTGGGTAGGCACAGTCCTAATGTGTGGCTCCAGGGGCCCCAGCCTGGAGGGTGTGTGGCACAGGACTTTGAGGACAGAAGTCTGAAAACACAAACTCAGCTTAGGTTTGGGGACGTATGTATTGCAGGCACAAACTACAAACCATGAGAAGAACTCTTCAGGATATGAAGAAAGAGCGAGTCTGAGGCACTTGTTCAGGCTTTTGTCCCTGGAATTTGTATCAATGATGGCCGTGGAATGTGGAGAGGCCTCATGGGCCATTGACGAAACTTCCTCTCTGTGGATTTGGCCCGGTCCCAATTGTTTTTCGTCAATTGTGAGATGGGAGGTCTCCTTTCAGGTTTTTTACCTCAGGTGCCCCAACCAAAGATGAATTCCAAAGCTGAGCCCTGGGGAAGAGTAAAGGGACAACCCAAACTATGGTTAAAAATTGGAGCCTGAGGGCATGGCCGGCCCAATATGCTGTCTCTTCATCCAGCCACTGAGAGGCCTTACTTGAGGACTGGGCTCAGGCTGAGGGTCACAATTTGTGTTTGTGACCAATGTGGCCCCTCGATTATGGCCTGGGCCTCATGGGCCACACTGGTTTAAACTACACTGAACTTTGGACAACATGCCAATCACAAGCTCTCTTACCATGGGGAAGGTGTTCTGATTCTGCATCATTTTCAACCCTAGGGCAGTGGTTGGAGATAAGGTCTACGTTCTGAAACCTGAAAAACCGCAGTTGGGAAGAGATGACGACCTAATGCCATGGCGGGTCTGATGTGCTCACTGTGCGGTCAGCTGCCTGAATGTTGGTCAGGAGGTTCAGGCTCAGGTTGTGTCAGAGAGTGCATTGGTGCCCAGGTTAGACTATATAATTTGGGTACAGTCGAGTGTCGTGTTGGTATATCCTCATTTGAGGTGGCGGGGCAGCTCATTAGGCAAGATATTTTTTCTAGAGGGCAGGCAGAGTGCTGCATTGTGGGTCCGGAATTGTCAAACGTGAGGGCTTCTGGGCCAGGAGTGTGAAGACAGAAGTCTGAGAAGACAAGCTAGACTTGGGCTACAGGCCGAGGGCACGGCAGGTATCCCCTGCAGATCTGAACCAATATCTCATGCATCTGAAGTCACGGCGAGGATCAGACGTTGGCTCAGGTTGGCGTTTCTGTGCATGACTGCCCCTTAAAGAACGGAGCAGAATCTCAAGTCCATGGAGGTTTTCCCACGTTGGGAGTTGTGAGATGCCCCCTTCAAGGATTCTTCTGCGGGACATTGAGACCTGTTGGGCAGCTCCAGGACATCCCATATGGCATGACCCCAGAGCACCGTTCGAGGATGGAGGCCAGGGAAGCCCGCCTCGCTTTCCAATTGTCTCCTAGCAACAAGATACTTGAGATCGGATGGCTCTGCGGGAGCAACCGTGGTAGCTGATTTGAAATGGACTATCCTGAGTATGGGGCCTAATGTATGTTTGTGTCCATGAGGGCCTTGGAATGGGGAGGTGTCACCGGGACCCTGACGTATTCTCCTAAGCCTTGTCATAGCTCCCATGCACAAGTTTCCTTGTGGAGACGAGATTTGTTCTGATGGGTGCCTCAGGAAACCCCTTATGCTGGTATTGGTATCCATGAATTTGAGGAGACATGCCTGTAAAACAAAGCAGTGGATCCGATTACGGCCTAGGGTCCTGTCTGGTTCAATCTTCTTCTCTCGGGATATCCATCTATGGAATGAGTGGAGGTAGATGATCCCCTGGTTTCAGACCGCCCTTGGTTGTCCCCGGAGGCTTACACTATTGGGATGGCCTCGTGGTCTTTGAGAGTTCTCCTAATTTGTACGATTTTGGACAATGGAGTGGGCATAATTCCCATGGATTGGGTAGGCACAGTCCTAATGTGTGGCTCCAGGGGCCCCAGCCTGGAGGGTGTGTGGCACAGGACTTTGAGGACAGAAGTCTGAAAACACAAACTCAGCTTAGGTTTGGGGACGTATGTATGGCAGGCACAATCTACAAACCATGAGAAGAACTCTTCAGGATATGCAGAAAGAGCGAGTCTGAGGCATTTGTTCAGCCTTTTGTCCCTGGAATTTGTATCAACGATGGCCGTGGAATGTGGAGAGGCCTCATGGGCCATTGACGAAACTTCCTCTCTGTGGATTTGGCCCGGTCCCAATTGTTTTTCATCAATTGTGAGATGGGAGGTCTCCTTTCAGGTTTTTTACCTCAGGTGCCCCAACCAAAGATGAATTCCAAAGCTGAGCCCTGGGGAAGAGTAAAGGGACAACCCAAACTATGGTTAAAAATTGGGGCCTGGGGGCATGGACGGCCCAATATGCTGTCTCTTCATCCAGCCACTGAGAGGCCTTACTTGAGGACTGGGCTCAGGCTGAGGGTCACAATTTGTGTTTGTGACGAATCTGGCCCGCGATTATGGCCTGGGCCTCATGGGCCACACTGGTTTAAACTACACTGAACTTTGGACAACAAGCCAATCACAAGCTCTCTTACCATGGGGAAGGTGTTCTGATTCTGCATCATTTTCAACCCTAGGGCAGTGGTTGGAGATAAGGTCTAGGTTCTGAAACCTGAAAAACCGCAGTTGGGAAGAGATGACGACCTAATGCCATGGCGGGTCTGATGTGCTCAATGTGCGGTCAGCTGCCTGAATGTTGGTCAGGAGGTTCAGGCTCAGGTTGTGTCAGAGAGTGCATTGGTGCCCAGGTTAGACTATATAATTTGGGTACAGTCGAGTGTCGTGTTGGTTTATCCTCATTTGAGGTGGCGGGGCAGCTCATTAGGCAAGATATTTTTTCTAGAGGGCAGGCAGAGTGCTGCATTGTGGGTCCGGAATTGCCAAACGTGAGTGCTTCTGGGCCAGGAGTGTGAGGACAGAAGTCTGAGAAGACAAGCTAGACTTGGGCTACAGGCCGAGGGTACGGCAGGTACCCCCTGCAGATCTGAACCAATATCTCATGCATCTGAAGTCACGGCGAGGATCAGACGTTGGCTCAGGTTGGCGTTTCTGTGCATGACTGCCCCTTAAAGAACGGAGCAGAATCTCAAGTCCATGGAGGTTTTCCCACGTTGGGAGTTGTGGGATGCCCCCTTCAAGGATTCTTCTGCGGGACATTGAGACCTCTTGGGCAGCTCCAGGACATCCCATATGGCATGACTCCAGAGAACCGTTCGAGGATGGAGGCCAGGGAAGCCCGCCTCGCTTTCCAATTGTCTCCTAGCAACAAGATACTTGAGATCGGATGGCTCTGCGGGAGCAACCGTGGTAGCTGATTTGAAATGGACTATCCTGAGTATGGGGCCTAATGTATGTTTGTGTCCATGAGGGCCTTGGAATGGGGAGGTGTCACCGGGACCCTGAAGTATTCTCCTAAGCTTTTGACATAGCTCCCATGCACAAGTTTCCTTGTGGAGACGAGATTTGTTCTGATGGGTGCCTCATGAAACCCCTTATGCTGGTATTGGAATCCAGGATTTTGAGGAGACATGCCTGTAAAACAAAGCAGTGGATCCGATTACGGCCTAGGGTCCTGTCTGGTTCAATCTTCTTCTCTCGGGATATCCATCTATGGAATGAGTGGAGGTAGATGATCCCCTGGTTTCAGACCGCCTTTTTTTTGTCCCCGGAGACTTACACTATTGGGATGGCCTCGGGGACTTTGGAGAGTTCTCCTAATTTGTACGATTTTGGACAATGGAGTGGGCAGAATTCCCATGGATTGGGTAGGCACAGTCCTAATGTGTGGCTCCAGCGGCCCCAGCCTGGAGGGTGTGTGGCACAGGACTTTGAGGACAGAAGTCTGAAAACACAAACTCAGCTTAGGTTTGGGGACGTATGTATGGCAGGCACAATCTACAAACCATGAGAAGAACTCTTCAGGATATGAAGAAAGAGCGAGTCTGAGGCACTTGTTCAGGCTTTTGTCCCTGGAATTTGTATCAACTATGGCCGTGGAATGTGGAGAGGCCTCATGGGCCATTGACGAAACTTCCTCTCTGTGGATTTGGCCCGGTCCCAATTGTTTTTCGTCAATTGTGAGATGGGAGGTCTCCTTTCAGGTTTTTTACCTCAGGTGCCCCAACCAAAGATGAATTCCAAAGCAGATCCCTGGGGAAGAGTAAAGGGACAACCCAAACTATGGTTAAAAATTGGGGCCTGGGGGCATGGACGGCCCAATATGCTGTCTCTTCATCCAGCCACTGAGAGGCCTTACTTGAGGACTGGGCTCAGGCTGAGGGTCACAATTTGTGTTTGTGACGAATGTGGCCCGCGATTATGGCCTGGGCCTCTTGGGCCACACTGGTTTAAACTACACTGAACTTTGGACAACATGCCAATCACAAGCTCTCTTACCATGGGGAAGGTGTTCTGATTTCTGCATCATTTTCAACCCTGGGCAGTGGTTGGAGATAACGTCTATGTTCTGAAGCCTGAAAACCGCAGATGGGAAGGGATGATGACCTAAGGCCATGGCACGTCTGATATGCTCAGTGTGCGATCAGCTCTCTGGGTGTTGGTCAGGACATTCGGGCTCAGGTGTAATCAGACAGTGCATTAGTGTTCAGGTTAGACTATATAATTTGGGTACAGTCGAGTGCTGCGTAGGTTTATCCTCATTTGAGGTGCCTGGGCAGTTCATGGGGCAAGATATTTTTTCTAGAGGGCAGGCAGAGTGCTGCATTGTGGGTCCAGAATTGCCAAACTTGAGGGCTAATGGGCTAGGAGTGTGAGGACAGAAGACTGAGAACACAAGATGGACTTGAGCTTCAGGCCGAGACACGGCAGGTACCCCCTGCAGATCTGAACCAATATCTCATGCATCTGAATTCACGGCGAGGATCAGACGTTGGCTCAGGTTGGAGTTTCTGTGCATGACTGCCCCTTCATTAAAGGAAGCGGAATCTCAAGGCCATGCAGGTTTTCCCACGTTGGGAGTTGTGGGATGCCCCCTTCAAGGATTCCTTCTGCAGGACAATAGAGAGTTGTTGGGCAGCTCCAGAACATCCCATATGGAATGACTCCAGAGCACCGTTCGAGGATGGTTGCCATGGAAGCCTGCCTCGCATTCCAATTGTCTCCTAGCAACAAGATACTTGAAATCGGATGGCTCTGTGGGAGCAACCAGGTTGGCTGATTTGAAATGGACTTTCCTGAGGATGGGGCCTAATGTGTGTTTGAGTCCCTGAGGGCCTTGGAATGGGTCGTTGGCACCGGGACCCTGAAGTATTCTCCTAAGCTTTTGACATAGCTCCCAAGCACAAGTCTCCTCTGGAGACGAGATTTGTACTGATGTGTGCCTCAGGAAAACCCCTATGCTGGTATTGGAATCCTGGCTTTTGAGGAGACATGCCTGTAAACCAAAGCAATGGATCCAATTATGGCCTAGGGTCCTGTCTTCTTCAGTCTTCTTCTCTGGGGACATCCATCTATGGTATGAGTGGAGGTAAATGTTCAGCTGTTGTCAGGCGGCACTTGTTTGTCCCGGGAGACCTCCACTATTGGGAGGCCCTCGGGGACTTTGGAGGGTTCTCCTGATGTGTACTATTTTCGACAATGGAATGGGCAGAATTTCCATGGATTGGTTAGGCACAGTCCTAATGTGTGCCTCCAGGGGCCCCAGCCTGGAGGGTGTGTGCCCCAGGACTTTGAGGACAGAAATCTGAAAACACAAACTCGGCTTAGGTTTGGGGACGTAGGTATGGCGGGCCCAATCTAAACAACCATGAGAAGAACTCTTCAGGATAGGAAGAAAGAGCGAATGATGCGCTTGCTCAGGCTTTTGTGTGTGGATTTTGTATCAACGATGGCCGTGGAATGTGGGGAGGCCTCATGGGCCATGGACAAATCTTACTCTCTGTGGACTTGACCCGGTCCCAATTGTTTTTCGTCAAGCTGTGGGATGGATGTCTCCTTTCAGGTATGTTACTTCAGGTGTCCCAACAAAAGAGGAATTCCAGAGCAGAGCCCTGGGGAAGAGTGAAGGGACAAGCCAATCTATGGTTAAAAATTGGGGCCTAGGGTCATGGCAGGCCCAATATGCTGTCTATACATCCAGCTTCTGAGAGGCCTTACTTGAGGACTGGGCTATAGCTGAGGGTCACAATGAGTGTTTGTGACCAATGTGGCCCGCGAGCATGGGCGGGGCCTCATGGGCCACTCTGGTTTCAACTACACTGAACTTTGGACAACATGCCAATAAGAAGGTTTCTGCCATGGGGAAGGAGTTCTGATTCTGCATCATTTTCAACCCTAGGGCAGTGGTTGGAGATAAGGTCTAGGTTCTGAAACCTGAAAAACCACAGTTGGGAAGAGATGACGACCTAAGGCCATGGCGGGTCTGATGTGCTCACTGTGCGGTCAGCTGCCTGAATGTTGGTCAGGAGGTCCGGGCTCAGGTTGTGTCAGAGAGTGCATTGGTGCCCAGGTTAGACTATATAATTTGGGTACAGTCGAGTGTCGTGTAGGTTTATCCTCATTTGAGGTGGCTGGGCAGCTCATTAGGCAAGATATTTTTTCTATAGGGAAGGCAGAGTGCTGCATTGTGGGTCCGGAACTGCCAAACGTGAGGGCTTCTGGGCCAGGAGTGTGAGGACAGAAGTCTGAGAAGACAAGCTAGACTTGGGCTACAGGCCGAGGGCACGGCAGGTACCCCCTGCAGATCTGAACCAATATCTCATGCAACTGAAATTAGGACGAGGATCAGACGTTGGCTTAGGTTGGCGTTTCTGTGCATGATTGCCCCTTCATGAACAGAGCAGAATCTCAAGTCCATGGAGGTTTTCTACGTTGGGAGTTGTGGGATGCCCCTTTCAAGGATTCTTCTGCGGGACATTGAGACCTGTTGGGCAGCTCCAGGACATCCCATATGGCATGACTCCAGAGCACCGTTCGAGGATGGAGGCCAGGGAAGCCGGCCTGCTTTCCAATTGTCTCCTAGAAACAAGATAATTGAGATCGGAAGGCTCTGCGGGAGCATCCAGGGTGGCTAATTTGAAATGGACTTTCCTGGATGAGGCCTAATGTGTGTTTCTGTCCCTGAGGGCCTTGGAATGCGGCAGTGGCACCGGGACCCTGAAGTATTCTCCTAAGATTTTGACATAGCTCCAATGCACAAGTTTCCTTGTGGAGAGGAGATTTGTTCTGATGGGTGCCTCAGGAAACCCCTTATGCTGGTATTGGAATCCAGGCTTTGAGGAGACATGCCTGTAAACCAAAGCAATGGTTTCGATTATGGCCTAGGGTCCTGTCTGGTTCAATCTTCTTCTCTGGGGACATCCATCTATGGTATGATTGGAGGTAGATTATCAGCTGCTGTCAAAACTCCTTGTTTGTCCCCGGAGACCTACACTATTGGGATGGCCTCCAGGACTTTGGAGGGATCTCCTGATTTGTACGATTTTGGTCAATGGAATGGGCAGAATTCCCATGGATTGGTTAGGCACAGTCCTAATATGTGGCTCCAGGGGCCCCAGCCTGGAGGGTGTGTGCCCCAGGACTTTGAGGACAGAAATCTGAAAACACAAACTCGGCTTAGGTTTGGGGACGTAGGTATGGCAGGCCCAATCTAAAAAACCATGAGAAGAACTCTTCAGGATATGAAGAAAGAGCGAGTCAGAGGTGCTTGCTCAGGCTTTTGTCTCTGGATTTTGTATCAACGATGGCCGTGGAATGTGGGGAGGCCTCATGGGCCATGGAAGAATCTTCCTCTCGGTGGATTTGGTCGTCCCAATTATTTTTCATCAATCTGTGGGATGGGAGGACTCCTTTCAGGTTTGTTACCTAGGTGTCCCAACCAAAGTGGATTTCCAAAGCAGAGCCCTTGGGAAGAATGAAGGGTCAAACCAAACTATGGTTAAAAATTGTGGCTAGGGGCTGGCAGGCCCAATATGCTGTCTTCATCCAGCTACTGAGAGGCCTTACTTGAGGATTGGGCACAGGCTGAGGGTCACAGTATGTGTTTGTGACCAATGTGGCCCGCGAACATGGGCGGGGCCTCATGGGCCACACTGGTTTCAACAACACTGAACTTTGGACAACATGCCAATCAAATGGTCTCTTGCCATGGGGAAGGAGTTCTGATTTCTGCATCATTTTCAACACTGGGCAGTGGTTGGGGATAGGTCTAGCTGCTGTAGCCTGAAAACCGCAGTTGGGAAGAGATGACGTACTAAGGCCATGGCTGGTCAGAAGTGTTCAGTGTGCTGTCACCTGCCTGGGTGTTGGTCAGGCCGTTCGGGCTCAGGTTGTGTCAGACAGTGCATTGGTGCCCAGGTTAGACTATATAATTTGGGTACAGTCGAGTGCCGTTTAGGTTTATCCTCTTTTGTGGTGCCTGGGCAGCTCATGAGCCAAGATATTTTTTCTAGAGGGCTGGCAGAGTGCTGCATTGTGGGTAGAGAATTGCCAAACTTGAGGGCTTCTGGGCCAGGAGTGTGAAGACAAAATTATGAGAACACATCCAGACTTGGGCTTCAGGCAGAGGGTACGGCAGGTACCCTCTGCAGATCTTAAACAATATCTCATGCATCTGAAGTCACGGCGAGGATCCGACTTTGGCTCAGGTTGGAGGTTCTGTGCATGACTGCCCCTTCCTGAACGGAGCGGAATCTGAAGTCCATGGAGGTTTTCCCATGTTGGGAGTTG
Organism: Mustela nivalis; assembly: GCF_964662115.1. Lineage (NCBI taxonomy): Eukaryota > Metazoa > Chordata > Mammalia > Carnivora > Mustelidae > Mustela > Mustela nivalis. The sequence goes on along the minus strand of NW_028134415.1, from coordinate 36,418 downwards.
TGGGATGCCCCCTTCAAGGATTCCTTCTGCGTTACAATTGAGACTTGTTGGGCAGCTCTAGGACATCCCATATGGAATGACTCCAGAGCACCGTTCGAGAATGGATGCCAGGGAAGCCCGCCTCGCATTCCAATTGTCTCCAAGCAACAAGACAGTTAAGATCGGATGGCTTGTGGGGGCAACCAGGGTGGCTGAGTTGAAATGGACTTTCCTGGATGGGGCCTAATGTGTGTTTGTGTCCCTGACAACCTTGGAATGGGGTGGTGGCACCGGGACCATGAAGTATTCTCCTAAGCTTTTGACATAGCTCCCATGCACAAGTTTCCTTGTGGAGATGAGATTTGTTCTAATGGTTGCCTCAGGGAACCCCCTATGCTGGTAGTGGAATCCAGGCTTTGAGGAGACATGCCTGTAAACCAAGGCAATGGATCTGATTATGGCCTAGAGTCCTGTTTGGTTCAATGTTCTTCCGTGGGGACATCCATCTATGGTATGATTGGTGGTAGATGCTCAACTGCTCTCAGACCTCCCTAGTTTGTCCCGGGAGACCTCCACTATTGGGAGGCCTTTGGGGACTTTGGAGGGTTCTCATAATTTGTACGATTTTGTACAAAGGAATGGGCAGAATTCCCATGGATTGGGTAGGCACAGTCCTAATGTTTGGCTTCAGGGGCCCCAGCCTGGAGGGTGTGTGGCCCAGGACTTTGAGGACAGAAGTCTGAAAACACAAACTCAGCTTAGGTTTGGGGACGTAGGTATGGTAGGCCCAATCTACAAACCATGAGAAGAACTCTTCGGGATATGAAGAAAGAGCAAGTCTGAGGCGCTTGCTCAGGCTTTTGTCTCTGGATTTTGAATCAACGATGGCCGTGGATGTGGGGAGGCCTCATGGGCCATGGACGAATCTTCCTCTCTCTGGATTTGGCCCGGTCCCAATTGTTTTTCGTCAAGCTGGGGTATGGGAGGTCTCCTTTCAGGTTTGTTACCTCTTGTGTCCCAACCAAAAAGGAATTCCAAAGCAGAGCCCTGGGGAAGAGTGAAGGGACAACCCAAACTATGGTTAAAAATTGGGGCCTAGGGGCATGACAAGCCCAATATACTGTATCTTCATCCAGCCACTGAGAGGCCTTACTTGAGGACTGGGCTCAGGCTTAGGGTCACAATGTGTGTTTGTGACCAATGTGGCCCGCGAGCATGGACGGGACCACATGGGCGACACTGGGATCAACTACACTAAACTTTGGACAACATGCCAAACACAAGGTCTCTTGCCATGGGAAGGAGTTCTGATTTCTGCCTCATTTTCAACCCTGGGCACTGGTTGGAGATGAGGTCTAGGTTCTGAAGCCTGAAAACCGCGGGTGGGAAGAGATGACGACCTAAGACCATAGCGGGTCTGATGTGTTCAGTGTGCGGTCAGCAGCCTGTGTGTTAAACAGGAGGTTTGGGCTCAGGTTGTGACAGACAGTGCATTAGTGCCCAGGTTAGACTATATAATTTGTGTACAGTAGAGTGCCGAGTAGGTTTATTCTCATTTGAGGTGCCTGGGCAGCTCATTAGGCATGATATTTTTTCTAGAGTGCAGGCAGAGTGCTGCGTTGGTGGTCCGAAATTGCCAACATTGAGGGCTCTGGGCCAGGAGGGTGAGGACAGAAGTCTGAGAACACAAGCTAGACTTGGGCTTCAGGCCTTGTGTACGGCAGTTACCCCCTGCATATCTGAACCAATATCTCATGCATCTGAAGTCACGGCAAGGATAAGACGTTGGCTCAGGTTGGAGTTTCTGTGCATGACTGTCCCTTCATGAACGGAGCAGAATCTCTAGGCCATGGAGGTTTTCCCACGTTGGGAGTTGTGGGATGCCCCCTTCAACGATTCCTTTTGCGGGACATAGAGACCTGTTGGGCAGCTCCAGAACATCCCATATGGAATGACTCCACAGCACCGTTCGAGGATGGATACCAGGGAGACTGCCTCGCATTCCAATTGTCTCCTAGCAACCAGACAGTTGAGATCGGATGGCTCTACGAGAGCAACTGGGTTGGCTGAGTTGAAATGGAATTTTCTGAGGATGGGACCTAATGTATGTTTGTGTCCATGAGGGCCTTGGAATGGGGCGGTGGCACTGGGAACCTGAATTATTCTGCTAAGCTTTTGACATAGCTCCCATGCACAAGTTTCCTTGTGGAGACGAGATTTGTTCTGATGGGTGCCACAGGAAGCCCCCTATTCTGGTATTCGAATCCAGGATTTTGAGGAGACATGGCTGTACACCAAAGCAATGGATCCGATTATGGCCTAGGGTCCTGTGTGGTTCAATCTTCTTCTCTGGGGACATCCATCTATGGTATGAGTGGAGGTAGATGCTCAGCTGGTGTTAGACCGCCCTTGTTTTTCCACAGAGACCTACACTATTGGGATGGCCTCAGGGACTTTGGAGGTTTAACCTAATTTGTACGATTTTGGACAATGGAATGGGCAGAATTTCCATGGATTGGGTACGCACAGTCTGAATGTGTGGCCTGAGAGTCCCCAGCCTGGAGAGTGTGTGGCCCAGGATTTTGAGGACAGAAGTTTGAAAACACAAACTCACCTTAGGTTTGGGGATGTAGGTATGGCAGGCCCAATCTACAAACCATGAGAAGAACTCTTCAGGATATGAAGAAAGAGCGAGTCTGAGGCGCTTGCTCAGGCTTTTGTCTCTGGATTTTGTATCAATGATGGCCGTGGAATGTGGGGAGGTCTCAAAGGCCATGACGAATCTTCCTCTTGTGGATTTGGCCCCCACCCAATTGTTTTTCGTCAATCTGTGGAATGGGAGATCTCCTTTCAGGTTTGTTCCCTCAGGTGTCTCAATCAAAGAGGAATTCCAAAGCAGAGCCCTGGGGATGAGTGAAGGGACAACCCAAACTATGGTTAAAAATTGAGGCCTAGGGTATTGGCAGGCCCAATATGCTGTCTCTTCATCCAGCCACAGAGAGGCCTAACTTAGGACTAGGCTCAGGCTGAGGGTCCCAATTTGTGTTTGTGACCAAAGTGGCCCGAGAGCATCGGCGGGACATCATGGGCCACACTGGTTTCAACTACACTGAACTTTGGACAACATGCCAATCAAGAGGTCTCTTGCCATGGGGAAGGAGTTGTTATTTCTGCATCATTTTCAACCCTGGGCAGTGATTGGAGATAAGGTCTAGGTTCTGAAGCCTGAAAACCTCATTTTTTCGTCGAAGAGATGACGACCTAAGGCTATGGCGGGTCTGATGGGCTAGTGTGCGGTCAGCTGCCTGGGTGTTGGTCAGGAGGTTCGGGCTCAGGTTGTGTCAGACAGTGCATTAGTGCCCAGGTTAGACTATATAATTTGGGTACAGTAGAGTGCCGTGTAGGTTTATCCTCATTTGAGGTGCCTGGGCAGCTAAGTAGGCATGATATTTTTTCTAGAGTGCAGGCAGAGTGCTGCATTGGTGGTCGAAATTGCCAACATTGAGGGCTTCTGGGCCAGGAGGGTGAGGACAGAAGTCTGAGAACACAAGCTAGACTTGGGCTTCAGGCCTTGGGCACGGCAGTTACCCCCTGCATATCTGAACCAATATCTCATGCATCTGAAGTCACGGCAAGGATAAGACGTTGGCTCAGGTTGGAGTTTCTGTGCATGACTGCCCCTTCATGAACGGAGCGGAATCTCAAGGCCATGGAAGTTTTCCCACGTTGGGAGTTGTGGGATGCCCCCTTCAACGATTCCTTCAACGGGACATAGAGACCTGTTGGGCAGCTCCAGGACATCCCATATGGAATGACTCCACAGCACCGTTCTAGGATGGATACCAGGGAGACCACCTCGCATTCCAATTGTCTCCTAGCAACCAGATAGTTGAGATCGGATGGCTCTACGGGAACAACAGGGTTGGCTGAGTTGAAATGGACTTTCCTGATGATGGGGCCTAAGGTGTATTTGTGTCCATGAGGGCCTTGGAATGGGGCGGTGGCACCGGGACCCTGAATTATTCTGCTAAGCTTTTGACATAGCTCCCATGCACAAGTTTCCTTGTGGAGACGAGATTTGTTCAGATGGGTGCCACAGGAAGCCCCCTATTCTGGTATTCGAAACCAGGCTTTTGAGGAGACATGGCTGTACACGAAAGCAATGGATCCGATTATGGCCTAGGGTCCTGTGTGGTTCAATCTTCTTCTCTGGGGACATCCATCTATGGTATGAGTGGAGGTAGATGCTCAGCTGGTGTTAGACCGCCCTTGTTTTTCCACAGAGACCTACACAGTTGGGATGGCCTCGGGGACTTTGGAGGTTTCTCCTAATTTGTATGATTTTGGACAATGGAGGGGGCAGAATTCCCATGGATTGGGTAGGCACAGTCCTAATGTGTGGCCCAAGAGTCCCAACCTGGAGGGTTTGTGGCCCAGGAATTTGAGGACAAAAGTGTGAAAACCTAAACTCAGCTTAGGTTTGGGACGTAGTTATGGCAGGACAATCTACAAACCATGAGAAGAACTCTTCAGGATATGAAGAAAGAGCGAGTCTGAGGCGCTTGCTCAGGCTTTTGTCTCTGGATTTTGTATCAATGATGGCCGTGGAATTTGGGGAGGCCTCAAAGGCCATGACGAATCTTCCTCTTGTGGATTTGGCCCCCACCCAATTGTTTTTCCTCAATCTGTGGGATGGGAGGTCTCCTTTCAGGTTTGTTCCCTCAGGTGTCCCAATCAAAGAGGAATTCCAAAGCAGAGCCCTGGGTATGAGTGAAGGGACAACCCAAACTATGGTTAAAAATTGGGGTCTAGGGTCTTGGCAGGCCCAATATGCTGTCTCTTCTTCCAGCCACTGAGAGGCCTAACTTGAGGACTAGTCTCTGGTGAGGGTCCCAATTTGTGTTTGTGACCAATGTGGCCCGAGAGCATGGGCGGGACTTCATGGGCCACACTGGTTTCAACTACACTGAACTTTGGACAACATGCCAATCAAGTGGTCTCTTGCCATGGGGAAGGAGTTCTGATTTCTGCATCATTTTCAACCCTGGGCAGTGATTGGAGATAAGGTCTAGGTTCTGAAGCCTGAAAACCTCATTTTTTCGTCGAAGAGATGACGACCTAAGGCTATGGCGGGTCTGATGGGCTCAGTGTGCGGTCAGCTGCCTGGGTGTTGGTCAGGAGGTTCGGGCTCAGGTTGTGTCAGACATTGCATTAGTGCCCAGGTTAGACTATATAATTTGGGTACAGTAGAGTGCCGTGTAGGTTTATCCTCATTTGAGGTACTGGGCAGCTCATTAGGCAATGTATTTTTTCTAGAGGGCAGGCAGACTGCTGCATTGGGGGTCCGGAAAGGCCACACGTGAGTGATTCTGGGCCAGGACTGTGAGGACAGAAGTCTGAGAACACAAGCTAGTCTTGGGCTTCAGGCCAAGGGCACGGCAGGTACCCCCTGCAGATCTGAACCAATATCTCATGCATATGAAGCCTCGGTGAGGATCAGACATTGTCTCTGGTTGGAGTTTCTGTGCATGACTGCCCCTCAAATATGGAGCGGAATCTCAAGGCCATGGAGGTTTTCCCACGTTGGGAGTAGTGGGATGCCTCCTTCAAGTATTCCTTCTGTGGGAAAATTGAGATTGTTGGGCAGCTCCAGGACATCCCATATGGAATGACTCCAGAGCACCGTTCGAGGATGGATGCCAGGGAAGCCCGCCTCGCATTCCAATTGTCTTCTAGCAACAAGACAGTTGAGATCGGATGGTTCTGTGTGAGCAACCGGGTTGGCTGATTTGAAATGGACTTTCCTGAGAATGGGACCTAATGTGCGTTTGTGTCCATGAGGGCCTTGGAATGGGTCCGTGGCACCGGGACCCTAAAGTATTCTCTTAAGCTTTTGACATAGCTCCCATGCACACGTTTCCTAGTGGAGACGACTTTTGTTCTGATGGGTGCCTCAGGAAGCCCCCTATTCTGGTATTGGACTCCAGGATTTTAGGAGACATGCCTGTAAATCAATACAATGGATGTGATTATGGCCTAGGGTCCTGTCTGGTTCAATCTTCTTCTCTGGGGACATCCATCTATGGTGTGAGTGGAGGTAGATGCTCAGCTGGTTTCAGACCACCCTTGTTTGTCCCCGGAGAGCTACACTATTTGGATTGCCTCGGGGACTTTGGAGGTTTCTCCTAATTTGTACGATTTTGGACAATGGAATGGGGAGAATTCCCATGGATTGGTTAGGCACATCCTAATGTGGGGCTCTAGTGGCCCCAGCCTTGAGGGTGTGTGGCCCAGCACTTTGAGGACAGAAGTCTGAAATCACAAACTCAGCTTAGGATTGGAGACGTAGGAATGGCAGGCCCAATCTACAAACCATGAGAAGAACTCCTCGGGATATGAAGAAAGAGCGAGTCTGAGGCGCTTGCTCAGGCTTTTTTCTATGGATTTTGAATCAACTCAGGCTAGAGTTTTTGTCCATCATGGCCTCTTCCTGAAGGGTGTGGGGGCTTCATGAGGCCAGGGAGGTTTGCCTACGATGGGATTTGTGAACTACTCCAAACCTCAAGGCTTCCTTCTGCACGACAGTCGAGTCCTATTGGATGGTTCCAGGAGGCCCCATACGGAAAGACTCGAGAGCAGGGATCTAAAAATGGATGCCTGGGAACGCCACATCATATTCCCACTCTTTAGTCAGGACAAGGCAGGCTCAATCTGCGGGATCCTGGGTGAGCTACCCAGAGGGGAGAGTTGAAATGGACTCTCCGGAAGATGAGTGCTACTGTGGGTAGGTGGCCTGGGAGACCTTGGAATGTGGAGGTGGCTCAGGGTCTCTGCAGGATTCTCCAACCTGAGGTGTTTGACACGGCTCCAACAAGGAAGCTTCCCATGTGGAGACGAGAGGAGTTCTGTTCAGTGCCTCAGGAAAGCCCCATATCCTGTTCTTCGAACCAAAGCCTCTGAGGAGTGACACCTGAAATCCAAAGCAAGAGTTGAGATTAGGGCCTAAGGGCCTGTCCGGCTCAACCTTCTATCTCTGTTGACATCTGTGTGCATGCCTTCGTGGAGGTAGCTGCTCAGCTTGTGTCCGAATTCCCCTGTGTGTCCAGGGAGTTTTCAAGTAGTGGGATGTCCTCGGGGGACTTGAGGTTTCTCATATTCTGGAGGTGTGTGGCCAAAGGAATGGACACAGTTTCCCAGGAGAGAGCAGGCACGGTCCTGTGGTATGGCTCCAGAGGACCCAGCCTACAGGCTGTGTTTGCCAGGGCTGTGGGGACAGATGACTGAAAAAGCAAACTTGGCTCAGCGAGGGGCCAAGGTAATGGCAGGCTTGATTCCAGTCCATGAGGGGAGATCCTCTGGATATCAAATAGGGCAAGTGGGAGGCAGTCGCTCAGGCTTGTGTCTCTGGGTATTGCGTTCACAGTGGCCGTTCAGGGTAGGGGTTGCTTCAGGGACCGAGGAAGAGCCCTCCTCTCGGGGGATTGTCCAAGCTCCCAAGTGTTTGGGTTCATTTTGTGGGAAGGGAAGAGTACTGTTTTCTGCCAAAGGGGACCCCCGAGGAGAAGGACTCTAGAGCACAGCAGTGGCCTGCCTCAACTGGAATACACACCATCTAGTTAGTTGGGTGCCTATGGGCATGGTAAGCCACATATGCGTGCTCTGTTCCAGTCACTGAGAGGCGTTACTTGAATAAGGTATTCACACTGAGGTCAGCATGTGTGTTTGTGCCCAAGGCGGCCCTCACGCATGGGCGTACCCTCATGGGCCATGCCGTTTTCTCCTACACTGAAGGTTTGACACTCTGCCAGCAGCAAGGTTTCTTGTCATAGGGAAGGAGGGGTTCTGACTTGTGCATCAGGTTCCCCCCTGTGCAGGGATTGGAGATAAGGTCTAGGTTCCGATGACTGAAAACCCAGGTTGGGAATGGATGGTCCCCTAAGGCAGTGGCGGTTCCAATGTGCTGGGTGTGTAGCCAGCTGTGTCGGTGTCTGTTGGAAGGTCTGGGCTCAGACTATTTTCGACAGAGCATCAGTGTTTAAGGTAGCCTATGCAATTGGGGTGTTGCCGAGGGCCAAGCAGTTTGATCCTCATTTGGAGTCTCTGGGCAGCACCATAGACAAAGTTTTTCTCCTGGGAGGCAGGCAGAGTGCTTCATTGTGGCCCTAGAATTCCCAGTAGGGTGTGTTTGTGGGCCAGGAGTATGAGGACGGAAGTCTTAAAACACAAGCTAGGGTGAGGATTGGAGCCAAGGGCAGAGCAGGCCCACTCTGCAGAGGCTGAATCGAAATATCATGCATCTGAAGTCAGGCTGAGGATCAGACGTTGGCTGAGGCTGGCGTATGTGTCCATGATGGCACCTTCATGAAGCGGGGGCCTCATGAGGCCAAGGAAGTTTTCCCACGCTGAGTTTGGAGGTTGCCCCAAACAAAAAGGTTTCCTTCTACGGGACATACGAGTCCTGTTGCATGGCTCCAGGACATACCATACGAAAGAACTGGCCAGCAGGGTTCGAAGGTTGGATCCCTGTATAGCATGCCTCGCATCCTCATTGGCCATTAGCGACAAGATTGTTTGATCTGCTTCCTCTGGGGCACGCTACCCGGGGGGCTGAGTTGAAATGGCCTCTCCCGTGGATGCGTCATAATGTGCGTTTGGGTCTATGTAGACCTTGGAATATGCTGGTTTTTCAGTGGCCCTGCGGAACTCTGCTACCTGAAGGGTTTGATACATCCCCGGTAAGAAAGCTCCCCATGTGGAGTCGAGAGAGGTTTGGTTTGGTGCCTCAGAAAACCTCCGTGTGCTGGTCTATGAAAACAGTCCTCTGAGGACATACACATGGTAACCAAAGCTAAGGTTCAGGTTAGGGCCTGGGGGCCTGTCCATTTCAACCTTCTGTCTCTGGGGACACTGTCTGAGAGTCTAAGTGGAGATAGTTGCTCCGCTGGTGTCAGAGAGCCCCTCTTAGTCCAGGGTGGTCTACACTATTGATGGCCTCAGGGGCCTTGGAGCTTTCCCCTAACCTGTAGGGTTGTGGTCAATGGATTGGGCACACTTTCCTTGGAGAGGGCAGGCATAATCTTTCGCTGTGGCTCCAGAGGACCTAGCCTGGAGGTTGTGTGGGTCCAGGCTGTAGGCACAGAAGTTTGAAAACACAAACTCAGCTTATGAGTGGCGCCTAGGGTATGGCAGGCTGGATATACAGCCCGAGAGGGAGCTCCTGGGCCTCTGAAACAATGGCGAGTGAGAGGCGTTCCTTCAGGCTTTTGTCTCTGGATGTTGTGTCCGGGATAGCCATGGATCTGAGGGGTGTCCTCAGGGACTGTGGACGAGTATCCCTCTCTGGGGATTTGTCCCAGCTCCCTAGAGTTTGGGGTCATTTTGTGGGAAAGTTGGAGTCGTGTTGTCTGGCTCATGTGTCTCTCCAAGAAAGGGATTCCAGAGCAGATCCGTGAGGGGAGATCCTCTGGATATCAAAGGAGGGCAAGTGGGAGGCAGTCGATCAGGCTTTTGTCTCTGGGTGTTGCGTTCACAGTGGCCGTTCAGGGTAGGGGTTGCTTCTGGGCCCGAGGAATAGCCTTGCTCTTGGGGGATTGTCCAAGCTCCCAAATGTTTGCGTTCATTCTGTGGGAAGGGAAGAGTACTGTTTTCTGCCACAGGGGACACCCAGGTGAGGGACTCTAGAGCCTGCCATGCCCCTAGGCCCCAATTTTTAACCATAGTTTGTGTTGTCCCTTCACTCTTCCCCAGGGCTCTGCTTTGGAATTCCTCTTTGATGGGGACACCTGAGGTAACAAACCTGAAAGGAGACCTCCCATCCCACAGATTGCCGAAAAAGAATTGGGACTGGGCTGAATCCACACAGAGGAAGATTCGTCCATGTGCCATCAGTGATAAAAACGGCCTATGAGTGGCGTTCCACGGCCATCAGTGATAAAAACTCCAGAGACAAAAGCCTGAGCAAGCACCTCGAATTCGCTCTTTATTCATATCCTGAAGAGTTCTTCTGATAGTTTGTAGATTGGGCCTGCCATACCTACGCCACAAACCTAAGCAGAGTTTGTGTTTTCAGACTTCTGTCCTAAAAGTCCTGGGCCACACACCCTACAGGCTGAAGCCCCTGGAGCCACACATTAGGACTGTGCCTACCCAATCCATGGGTATTCTGCTCATTCCATTGTTCAAAATCGTACAAATTAGGAGAACCCTCCAAAGTCCCTGAGGCCATCCCAATAGTGGAGGTTTCCGGGACAAACAAAGGCGGTCTGACACCACCTGAGCATCTACCTCCACTCATACCATAGATGGATGTCCCCAGAGTAGAAGATTAAACCAGAGAGGACCCAGGGCATAATAGGATACATTGCTTTGGTTTACAGGCATGTCTCCTCAAAAGCCTGGATTCCAATACCAGCATAGGGGGTTTCCTGAGGCACCCATCAGAACAAATCTGGTCTCCACAAGGAAACTTGTGCATGGGAGCTTTGTCAAAAGCTTAGGAGAATACTTCTGTGTCCCGGTGCCACCGCCCCATTCCAAGGCCCTCATGGACACAAACAAACATTAGGTCCCATCCTCGGGAAAGTCCATTTCAACTCAGCCACCCCGGTTGCTCCCTCAGAGCCATCCGATCTCAACTGTCTTGTTGCTAGGAGACAATTGGAATGCGAGGCGGGCTTCCCTGGCATCCATCCTCGAATGGTGCTCTGGAGTCATTCCATAGGGGATGTCCTGGAGATGCCCAACAGTTCTCAATAGTCCTGCAGAAAGAATCCTTGAAGGGGGCATCCCACAACTCCCACCTTGGGAAATCCTCCATAGCCTTGAGTTTCAGCTCCGTTCATGAAGGGGCAGTCAGGCACAGAAACTCCAACCTGAGCCAACATCTGATCCTCGCCGTGACTTCAGTTGCATGAGATATTGGTTCAGATCTGCAGGGGGTACCTGCCATGCCCTCGGCCTGAAGCCAAAGTCTAGCTTGTGTTCTCAGACTTCTGTCCTCACACTCCTGGCCCAGAAGCCCTCAAGTTTGGTGATTCCGGACCCACAATTCAGCACCCTCCAGGCCCTCTAGAAAAAATATCTTGCCTAATGAGCTGCCCAGGCACCTCAAATGAGGATAAACCTACACGGCACTCGAGAGTACCCAAATTACAACTCTAACCTGGGCAATAATGCACTGTCTGACACAACCTGAGCCCGAACATCCTGACCAACTCCCAGGCAGCTGACCGCACACTAAGCATATCAGACCCGCCATGGCCTTAGGTCGTCATGTCTTCCCAACTGCGTTTTTCAGGCTTCAAAACCTAGACCTTTACTCCAATCACGCCCAGGGTTGAAAATTATGCAGAAATCAGAACTCCTTTCCCATGGCAAGAGACCTTGGGATTGGCATTTTGTCTAAATTTCAGTGGAGTTGAAACCAGTGTGGCCCATGAGGCCCGCCCATGCTCGCGGGCCACATTGGTCACAAACACACATTGTGACCATCAGCCTGAGCCCAGTCCTCAAGTGAGTCCTCTCAGTGGCTTGATGAAGAGACATCATATTGGGCCTGCCATGCCCCTGGGCCCCAATTTTTAAACATAGTTTGAGTTGTGCCTTCACTATTCCCCAGAGCTCTGCTTTGGAATACCTCTTTCGTTGGGACACCTGAGGTAACAAACCTGAAAGGAGACCTCCCATCCCACAGATTGACGAAAAACTATTCGGAACGGGCCAAATCCACAGATGAAGATTCGTCCCTGGCCCATGAGGCCTCACCACATTCCAAGCCATCGTTGATACAAAATCCAGAGAAAAAAGCCTGAAGAAGCGCCTCAGCCTCGCTCTTTCTTCATATCCTGAAGAGTTCTTCTAATGGTTATTGATTGGGGGAGTCATATCTACGTCCCCAAACCTAAGCTGAGTTTGTGTTCAGACAGAAGTCTGAAACATTTCTGTCCTCAAAGTCCTGGGCCACACACCCTCCAGGCTGGGGCCCCTGAAGCCACACATTAGGACTGTGCCTACCCAATTCATGGAATTCTGCCCATTCCATTGTCCAATATCGTACAAATTAGGAGAACCTTCCAAAGTCCCCGAGGCCATCCCAATAGTGTAGTTCTCCCGGGACAAACAAGGGCGGTCTGACACCAGCTGAGCATCAACCTCCACTCATACCATAGATGGATGTCCCCAGAGAAGAAGATGGAACAAGACAGGAATCTAAGCCATAATCAGATCCATTGCTTTTGTTTACAGGCATGTCTCCTCAAAAGCCTGGATTCCAATACCAGCAGAAGGGGTTTCCTGAAGCACCCATCAGAACAAATCTCGTCTCCACAAGGAAACTTGTGCATGGGAGCTATGTCAAAAGCTTAGGAGAATACTTCAGGGTCCCGGTGCCACCGCCCCATTCCAAGGCGCTCATGGACACAAACACACATTAGGCCCCATTCTCGGGAAAGTCCATTTCAACTCAAACACCCGGTTGCTCACGCAGAGCCAACAAATCTCAACTTCCTTGTTGCTAGGAGACAACTGGAATGCGAGGCGGGCTTCCCTGGCATCCATCCTCTAACGGTGCTCTGGAGCATTCCATATGAGATGTCCTGGAGCTACCCAACAGGTCTCAATTGTCCCCCAGAACGCATCCTTGAAGGGGGCATCCCACAACTCCCAACGTGGGAAAACCTCCATGGTTTTGAGATTCCGCTGCGTTCATGAAGGGGCAGTCATGCACAGAAACTCCAACCTGAGCCAAAGTCTGATCTTCGCAGTGACTTCAGATGCATGAGATATTGGTTCAGATCTGCAGGGGGTACCTGCCGTGCTCAAGTCTAGCTTGTGTTCCAACACTTCTGTCCTCACACTCCTGGGTTAGAAGCCCTCTAGTTTGGCGATCCTGGACAAACAATGCAGTACTCTGGTGCCCTCTAGAAAAAATATCTTGCCTAATGAGCTTCCCAGGCACCTCAAATGAGGATATACCTACACGGCACTCGACTGGACCCAAATTATATAGTCTAACCTGGGCACGAATGCACTGTATGACACTACCTGAGTCCGAACCTCCTGACCAACACCCAGGCAGGTGACCGCACACTGATCACATTAGACCCGCTATTGGCCTTAGGTCGTCATCTCTTCCCAATTGCGGTTTTCAGGCTTCAGAACCTAGAACTTATTTCCAATCACTGCCCAGGGTTGAAAATGATCCAGAAATCAGAACTCCTTCCCCATGGCAAGAGACCTTGTGATTGTCATGTTGTCCAAAGTTCAGTGTAGTTTAAACCAGTGTGGCCCATGAGGCCCCGCCCATGCTCCAGGGCCACATTGGTCACAAACTCACATTTTGACCCTCAGCCTGTGCCCAGTCCTCAAGTAAGGCCTCTCAGTGGCAGGATGAAGAGACAGCATATTGGCCTGCCATGCCCCTAGGCCCCAATTTTTAACCATAGTTTGTGTTGTCCCTTCACTCTTCCCCAGGGCTCTGTTTTGGAATTCCTCTTTGGTTGGGACACCTGAGGTAACAAACATTAAAGGACACCTCCCATCCCAGAGATTGACAATAACAACTGGCACCGGGCCAAATCCACAGAGAAGAAGATTCAGCCATGGCACATGAGGACTCCCCACATTCCACGGCAATCTTTGATACAAAATCCAGAGACAAAAGCCTGAGCAAGCGCCTCAGACTCGCTCTTTCTTCATATCCTGAAGAGTTCTTCTCATGGTTTGTAGATTGGGCCTGCCATACCTAAGTCCCGAAACCTAAGCTAAGATTGTGTTTTTAGACTTCTGTCCTCAAAGTCCTGGGCCACACACCCTCCAGGCTGGGACCCCTGGAGCCACACATTAGGACTGTGCCTACCCAATCCATGGGAATTCTGCCCATTCCATTGTCCAAAATCGTACATATTAGGAGAAACCTTCAAAGTCCCCGAAGCCATCCCAATAGTGTAGGTCTCCCGGGACAAACAAGGGCGGTCTGACTACATGTGAGCCTCTACCTCCACTCATACCATAGATGGAAGTCCCCAGAGAAGAAGATGGAACCAGACAGGACCCTAGGCCATTATCGAATCCATTGCTTTGGTTTACAGGCATGTCTCCTCCAAAGCCTGGATTCCAATACCAGCATAGGGGTTTCCTGAGGCACCCATCAGAACAAATCTGGTCTCCACAAGGAAACTTGTGCATGGGAGCTATGTCAAAAGCTTAGGAGAATACCTCAGGGTCCCGGTGCCACTGCCCCATTCCAAGGCCCTCATGGACACAAACTCACAATAGGCCCCATCCTCGGGAAAGTCCATTTCAACTCAGCCACCCCGGTTGCTCCCAGAGAGCCATTAGATCTCCACTGTCTTGTTGCTAGGAGACAATTGGAATGCGAGGCGGGCATCCCTGGCATCCATCCATGAACATTGCTCTGGAGTCATTTCATATGGGATGTCCTGGAGCTGCCCAACAGGTCTCAATTGTCTCGGAGAAGGAATCCTTGAAGGGGACATTCCACAACTCCCAACGTGGGAAAACCTCCATGGCCTTGTGATTCCACTCGGTTCATGAAGGGGCAGTCATGCACAGAAACTCCAACCTGAGCCAACGTCTGATCCTCGCCTTGACTTCAGATGCATGAGATATTAATTCATATCTGCAGGTGGTACCTGCCGTGTCCTCGGCCTGAAGCCCATGTCTAGCTTAAGTTTTCAGACTTCTGTCCTCACACTCCTGGCTCAGAAGCCCGCAAGTTTGGCTATTCTGGACACACAATGCAGCACTCTGCCTGCCCTCTAGAAAAAATATCTTGCCTAATGAGCTGCCCAGGCACCTCAAATGAGGATAAACATACATGGCACTCGACTGTACCCAAATTATATACTCTAACCTGGGCAATGATGCACTGTCTGACACATCCTAAGCCCGAACATCCTGACCAACACCCAGGCAGCTGATCGCACACTGAGCACATCAGACCCGCCATGGTCTTAGGTCGTCATCTCTTCCCAACTGTGTTTTCAGGCTTCAGAACCTAGACCTTATCTCCAATCACTGCCCAGGGTTGAAAATGATGGAGAAATCAGAACTCCATCCCCATGGCAAGAAACATTGTGATTGGCATTTTGTCTAAAGTTCAATGTAGTTGAAACCAGTGTGGCCCATGAGGCCTCACCCATGCTGGGGGGCCACATTGGTCACAAACCCACATTGTGACCCTCAGCCTGAGGCCAGTCCTCAAGTAAGGCCTCTCGGTGACTGGATGAAGAGACATCATATTGGGCCTGCCATGTCCCTGGGCCCCAATTTTTAACGATAGTTTGGGTTGTCCCTTCACTCTTCCCCAGGGCTCTGCTTTGGAACACCTCTTTGGTTGGGACACCTGAGGTAACAAACCTGAAAGGAGACCTCCCATCCCACATATTGATGAAAAACAATTGGGACTGGGCAAAATCCACAGAGAGGAAGATACGTCCATGGCCCATGAAGCCTCCAAACATACCACGGCCATCGTTGATTCAAAATACAGAGAAAAAAGCCTGAGCTAGCGCCTCAGACTCGCTCTTTCTTCATATCCTGAAGAGTTCTTCTTATGGTTTGTAGATTGAGCCTGCCATACCTAAGTCCCGAAACCTAAGCTGAGATTGTGTTTTTAGACTTCTGTCCTCAAATTCCTGGGCCACACACCCTCCAGGCTGGGACCCCTGGAGCCACACATTAGGACTGTGCCTACCCAATCCATGGGAATTCTGCCCATTCCATTGTCCAAAATCGTACATATTAGGAGAAACCTTCAAAGTCCCCGAAGCCATTCCAATAGTGTAGGTCTCCCGGGACAAACAAGGGCGGTCTGATTCCATGTGAGCCTCTACCTCCACTCATACCATAGATGGAAGTCCCCAGAGAAGAAGATGGAACCAGAGAGGACCCTAGGCCATAATCGGATCCATTGCTTTGGTTTACAGGCATGTCTCCTCACAAGCATGGATACCAATACCAGCATAGGGGGTTTCCTGAGGCACCCATCAGAACAAATCTCTTCTCCACAAGGAAACTTGTGCATGGGACCTATGTCAAAAGATTAGGAGAATACTTGAGAGTCCCGGTGCACCCGCCCCATTCCAAGGCGCTTGTGGACACAAACACAAATTAGACCCCATCCTCAGGAAAGTCCATTTCAACTCAGCCACCCCGGTTGCTCCCGCAGTGCCTTCCTATCTCAACTGTCTTGTTGCTAGGAGAAAATTGGAATGCGAGGCGAGCTTCCCTGGCATCCATCCTTGAACAGTGCTCTGGAGGCATTCCATATGGGATGTCCTGGAGCTGCCGAACAGGTCTCAATTGTCCTGCAGAATGAATTCTTGCAGGGGGCATCCCAACGTGGGAATACCTCCATGGCCTTGAAATTCTGCACCATTCATAGAGGGGCAGTCATGCACAGAAACTCCAATCTGAGCCAACGTCTGATCCTCGCCGTGACTTCAGATGCATGAGACATTGGTTCATATCTGCAGGGGGTACCTGCCTTGCCCTCGGCCTGAAGCCCAAGTCTAGCTTGTATTCTCAGACTTCTGTCCTCACACTCCTGGCCCAGAAGCCATCAAGTTGCCAATTCCGGACACACAATGCAGCAATCTGCCTGCCCTCTAGAAAAAATATCTTGCCTAATGAGCTGCCCAGGCACCTCAAATGAGGATAAACCTACACGGCACTCGACTGTACCCAAATTATATAGTCTACCCTGGGCACTAATGCACTGTCTGACACAACCTGAGCCCAAACCTCCTGACCAACACCCAGGCATCTTAAGGCACACTGAGCACATCAGACCCGCCATGGCCTTAGGTCGTCATCTCTTCCCAACTGCGGTTTTCAGGCTTCAGAACCTAGACCTTATCTCCAAACACTGCCCAGGGTTGAAAATGATACAGAAATCAGAACTCCTTCCCCATGGAAAGAGGGCTTGTGATTGGCATGTTGTCCAAAGTTCAGTGTAGTTGAAACCAGTGTGGCCCATGGGGCCCCGACCATGCTCGTGGGCCTCATTGGTCGCAAACAGACATTGTGACCCTCAGTCAGAGCCCAGTCCTCAAGTATGCCATCTCATTGGCTGGATGAAGAGACAGCCTATTGGGCCTGCCATGCCCCTAAGCCCCAATTTTTAACCATAGTTTGGGTTGTCCCTTCACTCTTCCCCAGGGCTCTGCTTTGGATTGCCTCTTTGCTGGGACACCTGAGGTAACAAACCTGAAAGGAGACCTCCCATCCCACAGATTAACGAAAAAGAATTGGGAACGGGCTGAATCCAGAGAGAGGAAGTTTCGTCCATGGCCCATGAGGCCCCCACATTCCACGGCCATCGTTGATACAAAATCCAGAGACAAAAACCTGAGCAAGTGCCTCATATTCGCTCTTTCTTCATATCCTAAAGAGTTCTTCCCATAGTTTCTAGATTGGGCCTGCCATACCTACGTCCCCAAACCTAAGCTGAGTTTGTGTTTTCAGACTTCTGTCCTCAAAGTCCTGGGACACACACCCTCCAGGCTGGAGCCCCTGGAGCCACACATTAGGACTGTGCCTACCCAATCCATGGGAATTCTGCCCATTCCATCGTCCAAAATCGTACAAATTAGGAGAACCCTCCAAAGTCCCTGAGGCCATCCCAATAGTGGAGGTCTCTGGGACAAACAAAGGCGGTCTGACACCAGCTGAGGATTTACCTCCACTCATACCATAGATGGATGTCCCCACAGAAGAAGATAGAACCAGACAGGGCCCTAGGCCATAATCGGATCCATTGCTTTGGTTTACAGGCATGTCTACTCAAAACCCTGGATTCCAATACCAGCATAGGGGGTTTCCTGAGGCACCGATCAGAAAAAATCTGGTCTCCACAAGGAAACTTGTGCATGGGAGCTATGTCAAAAGCTTAGGAGAATACTTCAGGGTCCCGGTGCCACTGCCCCATTCCAAGGCCCTCATGGACACAAACACTCATTAGGCCCCATTCTCGGGAAAGTCCATTTCAACTCAGCCACCCCGGTTGCTCCCACAGAGCCATCCGATCTCAACTGTCTTGTTGCTAGGAGACAATTGGAATGCGAGGTGGGCTTCCCTGGCATCCATCCTCGAATGGTGCTCTGGGTCATTCCATATGGGATGTCCTGGAACTGCACAACAGGTTTCAATTGTCCCAAAGAAGGAATCCTTGAAGGGGGCATCCCACAATTCCCAACATGGGAAAACCTCCATAACCTTGATTCCACACCGTTCATGAAGTGGCAGTCATGCACAGAAACTCCATTCTGAGTCAACATCTGATCCTCGCCGTGCCTTCAGATGCATGAGATATTGGTTCAGATCTGCAGGGGGTACCTGCTGTGTCCTCGGCCTGAAGCTCAAGTCTAGCTTGTGTTCTCACACTTCTGTCCTCACACTCCTGGCCCAGAAGCCCTCAAGTTGGCAATTCCGGACTCACAATGCAGCACTCTGCCTGCCCCCTAGAAAAAATGTCTTGCCTAATGAGCTGCCCAGGCAACTCAAATGAAGATAAACATACATGGAACTTGACTGTACCCAAATTATATAGTCTAACCTGGGCACTAATGCACTGTCTGACGCAACATGAGCCTGAACCTCCTGACCAACACCCAGGCAGCTGACCGCACTCTGAGCACGTAGGACCCGCCATGGCCTTAGGTCGTCATCTCTTCCCAACTGCGGTTTTCAGGCTTCAGAACCTAGAACTTATCTCCAACCACTGCCCAGTGTTGAAAATGATGCAGAAATCAGAACTCTTTCCCCATGGCAAGAAACCTTGTGATTGGCATGTTGTCCACAGTTCATTGTAGTTGAACCTTGTGGCCCATGAGGCCCGCCCATACCCCGGGCCACATTGGTCACAAATACACCTTGTAACCCTCAGCCTGAGCCCAATCCACAAGTAAGGTCTCTCAGTGGCTGGATGAAGAGACAGCATATTGGACCTGCCATGCCCCGATTCCCCAAATTGTAAACATAGTTTGGGTTGTCCCTTCACTCTTCCCCAGGGCTCTGCTTTGGAATTAATCTTTGGTTGGGACACCTGAGGTAACAAACCTGAAAGGAGACCTCCCATCCCACAGATTGACGAAAAACAATTAGGACCGGGCCAAATCCACAGAGTAGAAGTTTCGTCCATGGCCCATGAGGCCTCCCAACATTCCACGGCCATCGTCGATACAAAATCCAAAGACTAAAGCCTGAGCAAGCGCCTCAGACTCGCTCTTTCTTCATATTCTGAAGAGTTCTTCTCATGGTTTGTAGATTGGGCCTGCCATACCTACGTCCCAAAACCTAAGCTGAGTTTGTGTTTTCAGAATTCTGTCCTCAACGTCCTGGGCCACAAACCCTCCAGGCTGGGGCCCCTGGAGCCAATAATTAGGAATGTGCTTACCCAATCCATGAGAATTCTGCCCATTCCATTGTCCAAAATCGTACAAATAGGGAGAAACCTCCAAAATCCCCGAGGCCAATCCGATATTGGAGGTCTCCCGGGACAAACAAGGGAGGTTGATACCAGCTGAGCATCTACCTCCCCTCATACCATAGATGGATGTTCCCAGAGAAGAAGATTGAATCAATCAGGACCCTAGGCCATAATCGGATCCATTGCTTTGGTTTACAGGCATGTCTCCTAAAAGGCCTGCATTCCAATACCAGCAGAGGGGATTTCCTGAGGCACCCATCTGAACAAAACTGGTCTCCACAAGGAAACTTGTACATGGGAACTATGTCAACAGCTTAGGAGAATACTTTGTGTTCCCGGTGCTACTGCCCCATTCCAAGGCCCTCAGGGACACAAACACACAGTAGGCCCCATCCTCAGGAAAGTCCATTTCAACTCAGCCACCCAGGTTGCTCCTGGAGAGCCATCCGATCTCAAATGTCTTCTTGCTAGGAGACAATTGGAATGGGAAGGGGGCTTCCCTGGCATCCATCCTCGAACGGTGCTCTGGAGTCATTCCATATGGGTTGTCCTGGAGCTGCCCAACAGGTCTCAATTGTCACGCAGAAGGAATCCTTGAAGGGGGCATCCCACAACTCCAAACGTGGGAAAACCTCCATAATCTTGATTCCGCTCGGTTCATGAAGGGGCAGTCATGCACAGAAACTCAACATGAGCCAACTTCTGATCCTCGCCGAGACTTTAGATGCATGAGATATTGGTTCAGATCTGCAGGGGGTACCTGCCATGCCCTCGCCCTGAAACCCAAGTCTAGCTTGTCTTCTCAGACTTCTGTCCTCACACTCCTGGCCGTGAAGCCCTCAAGTTTGGCAATACCGGACCCACAATGCAGCACTCTGCCTGCCCTGTAGAAAAAAAATTATTGCCTCATGAGCTGCCCAGGCACCTTAAATGAGGATCAACCTACACAGCACTCGACTGTACCCAAATTATATAGTCCAACCTGGGCACTAATGCACTGTCGAACACAACCTGAGCCCGGACCTCCTGACCAACACCCAGAAAGCTGACCGCACACTGAGCACATAAATCCCGCCATGGCCTTAGGTCATCATCTCTTCCCTAACTCAGTTTAAAGGCTTCAGAACCGAGACCTTATATCCAATCACTGCCCAGGGGTGAGTGTGATGCAGAAATCAGGACTCCTCCTTACCCGTGGCAAGAACCCTTGTAGTTGGCACGTTGTCCAATGTTCAGTGTAGGAGAAACCAGCATTCACCCTGAGGCCCCGCCCATTCTTGAGTGCGACGAGGGCATATACACGCATTGTGACCCTCAGCATGAGTCCTGTCCTCTAGTAAGTCCTCTCAGTGGCTGGACCATTAGATGTCATAATGGGCTTGACATGTCCCTAGGCCCCAATTTTTACCCAGATTTCTGATTGTGCAGTCGCCCCTCCCCAGGGCTCTACTCTGGAATCCCTCATTTGGTGGGACATATGAGGTTAAAAAAGAAAACAATAACCACAACAAAAAAACGGACTTCTTCCAGCCCACAGAATGACCCCAAACTCTTTGGACGGGGCCAAACCACCAGAGAGTAAGACTCGTCCATTTCCCATGAAGTCACCCAGAAATTCCACGACCATGAGTGACACGATATCCAGAGACAAAAACTTGAGCAGGAGCCTCACACTCGCCCTTCTTTCAAATCCCGAAGAGTTCTCCTCATATTCTGTTGATCAGTCCTGCCATACCTATGACCCGAAACATAAGCCGAGTTTGTGTTTTCAGACAACTGTTCAAAAAGCCCTGGCCTACACAACCTACAGGCTCAGGCCCCTGGAGCCAAACCTGAGGACTGTACTTGCCCTCTCCAACGGAATTGTGTGTGCCCATTCCAATGGCCACAACCCTTGTAATAGGATAAACCTCCAAAGTCCCTGATCCATCTCAATAGTGGTGGCTTCCCAGGAAAAACAGGGGCAATCTGAGTCCAACTGAGCACCTACCTGCACTCAGACCCATAGACAGATGTCCCCAGAGGTAATAAGGAAAGAGCAGGCCCCTAGGCACTAATCAGATCCATTGCTTTGGTTTCCAGGCATCTCTCCTCAGAGGCCGGGATTTCAAAAGCAGCATATAGCTGTTTCTTGACTCACCCATCAGAAAACATCTCATCTACACATGGGAAACTTGCACGTTGGAACTGTGTCAAAGCCTCTGTTTAGGAGAACCCTTTAGGGCCCCAGTGCCACCGCTTCATTCCAAGGTCTCCATAGACACAAAAGCACATTAGGACCCATCCCCAGGGATGTCCATTTCAACTCAGCGTCCTCGGTTGCTCCCCACAGATCCAGGAGATCTAACCTGTCTTGTTGCTAGGAGACAATTGGAATGCGAGGTGGGCTACCCAGCCATCCATCCTTAGAACCCTGCTCAGAATCATTGGCCTGGAGCCAAACAACAGGTCTCAATTGTCCTGCAGAAGACTCTCTGCAGTTTGGAGCTTCTCACAACTCCCATCGTGGGAAAAACCCCATGGCCTCGTGATGCCCCCCCATTCATGAAGGGGCCATCAGGGACAGAAACTCCAACCTGGCCGATCGTCTGATCCTCGCCCTGACTTCAGATGCACAAGATCTCGATTCAGGTCTGTAGATTGTGCCTGCCATGGCCTCACCGAGAAACCTAAGCCTAGCTTGTGTTCTCAGACTTTTGTCGTCAGACTACTGGCCCACAAGCCTTCCAGTTTGGTAATCCAGAACTACAATGCAGCACTCTGCCTGCCCTCCAGAAGAAAAACATTGTCCTCTGGGGCTGCCTAGTAACCCCAAATGAGGTTCAACCTGCACCGACCATGGCTGTACCCCAAATACATAGGCTGACCAGGGCACTAATGCCCTTTCTGACAGCCTGAGCCTGGAACCCCTGGCCCCTCCCAGACAGCTGGCCGCACACTGAGCACATCGAGCCGCCATGGACTTAGGTCGTCATCTCTTCCCAACCTCTGTTTTCAGGCTTCAGAACCTAGACCTTATCTCCAATCACTGCCCAGAGTTGAAGGTGATGCAGAAATCAGAACTCCTTCCCCATGGCAAGAAACCTTGTGGTTGGCATGTTGTGCAACGTTCAGTGTAGTTGAAACCAGTGTGGCCCATGAGGCCCTGCCCATGCTCGCGGGCCACATTGGTCACAAACACACATTGTGACCCTCAGGCTGAGCCCAGTCCTCAAGAAAGGCCACTCAGTGGCTGGATGAAGAGATAGCATATTGGGATTGCCATGCCCCTAGGCACCAATTTTTAACCATAGTTCAGGTTGTCCCTTCAGTCTTCCCCACGGCTTTGCTTTGGAACTCCTCTTTTGGTGGGACACCTGAGGTAACAAAACTGAAAGGAGTCCTCCCATCCCACAGATTGACGAAAAGCAATTGGGAATCGGGCCAAATCATCAGAGAGGAAGATTCGTGCATGGCCCATGAGGCCTCCCCGACATTCCACAGCCATCGCTGATACAAAATCCAGAGACAAAAGCCTGAGCAAGCGCCTCAGACTCGCACTTTCTTCATATCCTGAAGAGATCTTCTCATGGTTTGTAGATCGGGCCTGTTATACCTACCTCCCCAAACCTAAGCCGAGTTTGTGTTTTCAGACTTCTGTCCTCAAATTCTTGAGCCACACACCCTCCAGGCTGGGCCCCTGGAGCCACACATTAGGACTGTGCCTACCAATCCATGGGAATTCTGCCCATTCCATGGTCCAAAATCATACAAATTAGGAGAAACCTCCAAAGTCCCTGAGGCCATTCCAATAGTGTAGGTCGCCCGGAACAAACAAGGGCTGTCTAACACCAGCTGATAATCGACCTTCTCTCATACCATAGATGGATGAACCCAGAGTAGAAAATTGAACCAGACAGGACCCTAGGCCATAATAGGATCCATTGCTTTGGGTTACAGGCATGTGTCCTCAAAAGCCTGATTCCAATACGAGCATAGGGGTTTTCCTGAGGCACCCATCAGAACTCATCTCCTCTCCACAAGGAAACCTGTGCATGGGAACCATGTCCAAAGCATAGGAGAGTACTTCAGGGTCCCGGTCCCACCGCCCCATTCCAAGGCCCTCATGGACACAAAAACACATTAGGACCCATCCTCAGGAAAGTCCATTTCAACTCAGCCACCCTGGTTGCTCCGGCAGAGCCATCAGATCTAAACTGTCTTGTTGCTAGGAGACAATTGGTATGCGAGGCGGGCTTCCCAGGCATCCATCCGCGAACGGTGCTCTGGAGTCATTCCATATGGGATGTCCTGGAGCTGTCCAACAGGTCTCAATTGTCCCGCAGAAGGAATCCTTGAAGGGGGCATCCCACAACTCCCAACGTGGGAAAACCTCAATGGCCTCGAGATTCCGCTCCCTTCATGAAGCGGCCGTCATGCACAGAAACTCCAACCTGAGCCAACGTCTGATCCTCGCCTTGACTTCAGAAGCTTGAGATATTGGTTCAGATCTGCAGGGGGTACCTGCCGTGTCCTCGGCCTGAAGCCCAAGTCTAGCTTGTGTTCTCAGACTTCTGTCCTCACACTCCTGGCCCAGAAGCCCTCAAGTTTGTCAATTCCAGACCCACAATGCAGCACTCTGCCTGCCCTCCAGAAAGAATGTATTGCCTAATGAGCTGCCCAGGCACCACAAATGAGGATCAACCTACACGGCACTCGACTGTACCCAAATTATATTGTCTAACCTGAGCACTAATGCACTGTCTGACACAACCCTAGCCCGAACCTGCTGACCAACACCCAGGCAGCTGACCGCACACTGAGGAAGTCAGAACCGCCATAGCCTTAGGTCGTCATCTCTTCCCAACTGCGGTTTTCGGGCTTCAGAACCTAGACCATATCTCCAACCACTGCCCAGGGTTGAAAATGATGCAGAAATCAGAACTCCTTCCCCATGGCTAGAAACCTTGTGATTGGCATGTTGTCCAAAGTTCAGTGTAGTTGAAACCAGTGTGGCCCATGAGGTCTCGCCCACGCTCTCGGGCCACATTGGTGAAATACACACATTGTGACACTCAGCCTGATCCCAGTCCTCAAATAAGGCCCTCAGTGGCTGGAGGAAGAGACAGCATATTGAGCCTGCCATGCCCCTAGGCCCCAATTTTAACCATATTTTGGGTTGTCCCTTCACTCTTCCCCAGGGCTCAGCTTTGGAATTCATCTTTGGTTGGGACACCTGAGGTAATAAACCTGAGAGGAGACATCCATTCCCACAGATTGACGAAAAACAATTGGGACCGGGCCAAAATCACAGAGAGGAAGATTCTTCCATGGCCCATGAGGCCTCCCCACATTCCACGGCCATCGTTGATACAAAATCCAGAGACAAAAGCCTGATCAAGCGCATCAGACTCGCTCATTCTTTATATCCTGAAGAGTTCTTCTCATGCTTTGTAGATGGACCTGCCATACCTATGTCCCCAAACCTAAGCTGAGTTTGTGTATTCAGGCATCCTACCTCAAATTCCTGGGCCCCATACCCTCCGGGCTGACCTGGAGCCACACATTAGGACGCTGCCTACCCAATCCATGGGAATTCTGCCCATTCCATTGTCCAAAAAAGTACAAATTTGGAGAACCCTCCAAAGTCCCCGAAGCCATTTCAATAGTGTAGGTCTCCCGGGATAAACAAGGGCGTTCTGAGACAAGCTAAGCATCCACCTCCACTCATACCATAGATGGATGAACCCAGAGAAGAAGATTGAACCAGACAGGACCCTAGGCCATAATCGGGCCCATTGCTTTGGTTTACAGGCATGTCTTATCAAATGCCTGGATTCCAATACCAGCATAGAGGGTTTCCTGAGGCACCCATCAGAACAAATCTCGTCACCACAAGGTAACTTGTGCATGGGAGCTATGTCAAAATCTTAGAGGAATACTTCAGGGTCCTGGTGCCACCGCCCCATTCCAAGGCCCCCATGGACAAAAACAAACATTAGGCCCCATCCTCAGGAAAGTTCATTTCACCTCAGCCACCCCAGCAGAGCCATCAGATCTCAACTGTCTTGTTGCTAGGAGACAATTGGAATGTGATGCGGGCTTCCCTGGCATGCATCCTCTAACGGTGCTCCGAAGTCATTCCATATGGGATGTCCTGGAGCTGCCCAACAGGTCTCAATTGTCCCACACAAGGAATCCTTCAAGGGGGCATCCAACAACTCCCAACGTGGGAAAACCTCCATGGCCTTGAGATTCCGCTCCGTTCATGAAGGGGAAGTCATGTACAGAAACTCCAACCTGAGCCAACGTCTGATCCTCGCCTTGACTTCAGAAGCTTGAGATATTGGTTCAGATCTGCAGGGGGTGCCTGCCGTGTCCTCGGCCTGAAGCCCAAGTCTAGCTTGTGTTCTCAGACTTCTGTCCTCACACTCCTGGCCAGAAACGCTCAAGTTTGTCAATTCCGGACCCACAATGCAGAACTCTGCCTGCCCTTCAGAAAGAATATATTGCCTAATGAGCTGCACAGGCACCACAAATGAGGATCAACATACACGGCACTCGACTGTACCCAAATTATATTGTCTAACCTGGGCACTAATGCCCTGTCTGACACAACCTGAGCCCGAAACTCCTGACCAACAGCCAGGCAGCTGACTGCACACTGAGCGCATATGACCCGCCAAGGCCTTAGGTCGTCATCTCTCCACAACTGCGGTTCAGGCTTCAGAACATAGACCTTATCTCCAACCACTGCCCAGGGTTGAAAATGATGCGGTAATCAGAACTCCTTCCCCATGGCTAGAAACCTTGTGATTGGCATGTTGTCCAAAGTTCAGTGTAGTTGAAACCAGTGTGGCCCATGAGGTCTCGCCCACGCTCTCGGGCCACATTGGTCAAAAACACAAATTGTGACCCTCAGCCTGAGCCCAGTCCTCAAGTAAGGCCTCTCAGTGGCTGGAGGAAGAGACAGCATATTGGGCCTGCCATGCCCCTAGGCCCCAATTTTTAATCATAGTTTGGGTTGTCCCTTCACTCTTCCCCAGGGCTCTACTTTGGAATTCCTCTTTGGTTGGGACACCTGAGGTAACAAACCTGAAAGGAGACCTCCCATCCCACAGCTTGACGAATAACAATTGGGACTGGGCCAAATTTACAGAGAGCAAGATTCATCCATGGCCCATGAGGCCTCCCCACATTCCACGGCCATCGTTGATATAAAATCCAGAGACAAAAGCCTGAGCAAGCGCCTCAGACTTGCTCTTTCTTAATATCCTGATGAGTTCTTCTCATGGTTTTTAGATTGGGCCAGCAATACATATGTCCCCAAACCTAAGCTGTGTTTGTGTTTTCAGACTTCTGTCCTCAAAGTCCTGGGCCACACAACCTCCAGGCTGGGGCCCCTGGAGCCACACATTACGACGATGCCTACCCAATCCAGGGAATTCTGCCCATTCCATTGTCCAAAATCGTACAAATTAGGAGAACACTCCAAAGTCCCCGAGGCCATCCCAATAGTGTAGGTCTCCCGGGACAAACAAGGGCGGTCTGACACGAGCTGAGATCCAATCCACTCATACCATAGATGGATGAACCCAGAGAAGAAGATGGAACCAGACAGGACCCTAGGCCATAATAGGATCCATTGCTTTGGTTTACAGGCATGTCTCCTCAAAAGCCTGGATTCCAATTCCAGCATAGGGGTTTTCCTGAGGCACCCATCAGAACAAATATCATCTTCACAAGGTAACTTGTGCCTGAGAGCTATGTCAAAAGCTTAGGAGAATACTTGGGTGTCCCGGTGCCACCGCCCCATTCTAAGGACCTCATGGACAGAAACACACATTATGCCCCATCCTCAGGAAAGTCCATTTCACCTCAGCCACCCCGGTTGCTCCCGCAGAGCAATCACATCTCAACTGTCTTTTTGCTAGGAAACAATTGGAATGCGAGGCGGGCTTCCCTGGTATCCATCCTAGAACGGTGCTCTGGAGTCATTCCATATGGGATGTCCTGGAGCTGCCCAACAGGTCTCAATTATCCGCACAAGGAATCCTTGAAGGGGGCATCCCACAACTCCCAACGTGGGAAAACCTCCATGGCCTTGAGACTCCGCTCCATTCATGAAGGGGAAGTCATGCACAGAAACTCCAACCTGAGCCAACATCTGATCCTCGCCGTGACATCAGATGCTTGACATATTGGTTCAGATCTGCAAGGGGTACCTGCCGTGCCCTCGGCCTGAAGCCCAAGTCTAGCTTGTGTTCTCAGACTTCTGTCCGCACACTCCGGGCCAGAAGCCAGCAAGTTTGGAAATTCTGGACCCACAATGCAGCACTCTGCCTGCCCTTTAGCAAAAAATATCTTGCCTAATGAGCTGCCCAGGCACCTCAAATGAGGATAAACTTACACGGGACTCGACTGTACCCAAATTATATAGTCTAACCTGGGCACTAATGCACTGTCTGACACAACCTGAGCCCGAAACTCCTGACCAACAGCCAGGCAGCTGACCGCACACTGAGTGCATACGACCCGCCAAGGCCTTAGGTCGTCATCTCTCCCCAACTGCGGTTTTCAGGCTTAAAACCTACACCTTATCTCCAACCACTGCCCAGGGTTGAAAACGATGCAGAAATCTGAACTCCTTCCCCATGGCAAGAAACCTTCTTATTGGCATGTTGTCCAAAGTTCAGTGCAGTTGAAACCAGTGTGGCCATGAGACCATGCCCATGCCCGCGGGCCACATTGGTCACAAACACACATGGTGACCCTCAGCCAAAGCCCAGTCCTAAAGTAAGGCCTCTCAGTGGCTGGATGAAGAGACAGCATATTGGGCCGGCCATGCCCCTAGGCCCCAATTTTTAACCATAGTTTGGGTTGTCCCTTCACTCTTCCCCAGGGCTCTGCCTTCGAATTCCTTTTTGGTTGGGACACCTGAGGTAACAAACCTGAAAGGAGACATCCATTCCCACAAATTGACGAAAAACAATTGGGACTGGGCCAAATCCACAGAGAGGAAGATTCGTCCATGGCCCATGAGGCCTCCCCACATTCCAAGGCCATCGTTGATACAAAATCCAGAGACAAAAGCCTGAGCAAGCGCATCAGACTCGCTCATTCTTTATATTCTGAAGAGTTCTTCTCATGGTTTGTAGATTGGGCCTGCCATACCTATGTCCCAAACCTAAGCAGAGTTTGTGTTTTCAGACTTCCTCCCTCAAAGTCCTGGGCCCCACACCCTCAGAGTGGGGCCCCTGGAGCAACACATTAGGATGCTGCCTACACAATCCATGGGAATTCTGCCCATTACATTGTCCAAAATCTTACAAATTAGGAGAACCCTGCAAAGTCCCCGAGGCCATCCCAATAGTGTAGGTCTCCCGGGACAAACAAGGGCGGTCTGACAACAGCTAAGCATCCACCTCCACTCACACCATAGATGGATGAACCCAGAGAACCAGACAGGACCCCAGGCCATAATCGGATCCATTGCTTTGATTTACAGGCATGTCTCATCAAATGCCTGGATTCCAATACCAGCATTGGGGTTTTCCTGAGGCACCCATCGGAACAAATCTCGTCACCACAAGGAAACTTGTGCATGGCAGCTATGTCAAAAGCTTAGGAGAATACTTCAGGGTAATGGGGCCTCCGCCCCATTCCAAAGCCCTCATGGACATAAACACTCATTAGGCCCCATACTCAGGAAAGTCCATTTCAACTCAGCCACCCCAGCAGAGCCATCAGATCTCAACTGTCTTGTTGCTAGGAGACAATTGGTATGCGAGGCGGGCTTCCCTGGCCTCCATCCTCTAACGGTGCTCTGGAGTCATTCCATATGGGATGTCCTGGAGCTGCCCAACAGGTCTCAATTCTCCCGCACAAGGAATGCTTCAAGGGGGCATCCCACAACTCCCAACGTGGGAAAACCTCCATGGCCTTGAGACTCTACTCTGTTCATAAAGGGGCAGTCATGCACAGAAACTCCAACCTGAGCCAACGTCTGATCCTCGCCTTGACTTCAGAAGCTTGAGATATTGGTTCAGATCTGCAGGGGGTACCTGCCGTGTCCTCGGCCTGAAGCCCAAGTCTAGCTTGTGTTCTCAGACTTCTGTCCTCACACTCCTGGCCCAGAAGCCCTCAAGTTTGTCAATTCCAGACCCACAATGCAGCACTCTGCCTGCCCTCCAGAAAGAATATATTGCCTAATGAGCTGCCCAGGCACCACAAATGAGGATCAACCTACACGGCACTCGACTGTACCCAAATTATATTGTCTAACATGAGCACTAATGCACTGTCTGACACAACCTGAGCCCGAACCTGCTGACCAACACCCAGGCAGCTGAGGGCACCCTAAGCACGTCAGACCCGCCATGGCCTTAGGTCGTCATCACTTCCCAACTGCGCTTTTCGGGCTTCAGAACCTAGACCATATCTCCAACCACTGCCCAGGGTTGAAAATGATGCAGAAATCAGAACTCCTTCCCCATGGCTAGAAACCTTGTGATTGGCATGTTGTCCAAAGTTCAGTGTAGTTGAAACCAGTGTGGCCCATGAGGTCTCGCCCATGCTCTCGGGCCACATTGGTGAAAAACACACATTGTGACCCTCAGCCTGAGCCCAGTCCTCAAGTAAGGCCTCTCAGTGGCTGGAGGAAGAGACAGCATATTAGGCCTGCCATGCCCCTAGGCCCCAATTTTTAACCATAGTTTGGGTTGTACATTCACTCTTCCCCAGGGCTCTGCTTTCGAATTCCTCTTTGGTTGGGACACCTGTGGTAACAAACCTTAAAGGAGACCTCCCATCCCACAGATTGACTGAAAACAATTGGGACCGGGCCAAGTCCACATAGAGGAAGATTCGTCCATGGCCCATGAGGCCTCCCCACATTCCACGGCCATCGTTGATACAAAATCCAGACAGAAAAGCCTCAGCAAGCGCCTCAGACTCTCTCTTTCTTCATATCCTGAAGAGTTCTTCTCATGGTGTGTAGATTGGGCCTGCCATACCTACGTCCCCAAACCTAAGCTGAGTTTGTGTTTTCAGACTTCTGTCCTCAAAGTCCTGGGCCACACAACCTCCACGCTGGGGCCCCTTGAGCCACACATTAGGACTCTGCCTACCCCATGCATGGAAATTCTGCCCATTCCATTGTCCAAAATAGTACAAGTAGGAGAATCCTCCAAATTCCCCGAGGCCATACCAATAGTGTAGGTCTCCAGGGACAAACAAGGGCGGTCTGACACCAGCTGAGCATCCACCTCCACTCATACCATAGATGGTTGTCCCCAGAGAAAAAGAATGAACCAGTCAGGACCCTAGGCCATAATCAGATCCAATGCTTTGGTTTACAGTCGTGTCTCCTCAATCCTGGATTCCGATACCAGCATAGGGGGTTTCCTGAGGCACCCATCAGAACAAATCTCATCTACCCAAGGAAACTTGAGCATGAGAGCTATGTCAGAAGCTTAGGAGAATACTTCAGGGTCCCGGTGCCACCGCCCGATTCCAAGGCCCCCATCGACAGAAACACATATTAGGTCCATTCCTCGGGAAAGTCCATTTCAACTCAGCCACCCCGGTTGCTCCAGCAGAGCCATCAGATCTCAACTGTCTTTTTGCTAGAAGACAATTGGAATGAGAGGCGGGCTTCCCTGGAATTCATCCTCGAACTGTGCTCTGGCGTCATTCCATAGGGGATGTCCTGGAGCTGCCCAACAGGTCTCAATGTCCGCAGAAGAATCCTTGAAGGCGGCATCCCACAACTCCCAACGTGGGAAAACCTCCATGGACTTGAGATTCTGCTCCGTTCATTAAGGGGCAGTCATGCACAGAAACGCCAACCTGAGCCAACGTCTGATCCTCGTCCTAATATCAGTTGCATGAGATATTGGTTCAGATCTGCAGGGGGTACCTGCCGTGCCCTCGGCCTGTAGCCCAAGTCTAGCTAGTCTTCTCAGACTTCTGTCCTCACACTCCAGGCCCAGAAGCCCTCACGTTTGGCAATTCCGGACCCACAATGCAGCACTCTGCCTGCCCTCTAGAAAAAATATCTTGCCTAATGAATGCCCAGGCACCTCAAATGAGGATCAACCTACACGGCACTCGACTGTACCCAAATTATATAGTCTAACCTGGGCACTAATGCACTGTCTGACACCACATGAGCCTGAAACTCCTTACCAACACCCAGGGGCCTGACCGCACACTGAGCACATCAGACCCGCCATGGCCTTATGGCATCATCTCTTCCCAACAGCGGTTTTCAGGCTCAGAACCTAGACCTTACCTCCAACCTTTGCCCAGGGTTGAAAATGATGCAAAAATCAGAACTCCGTCCCCATGGCAAGAGACCTTGTGATTGACATGTTGTCCAAAGTTCAGGATAGTTGAAACCAGTGTGGCCCATGAGGCCCCGCCCATGATCACGGGCCACATTGGTCCCAAACACACATTGTGACTCTCAGCATGAGCCCAGTCCTCAAGTAAGGCCTCTCAGTGGCTAGATGAAGAGACAGCATATTCGGCCTGCCATGCCCCAAGGCCCCAATTTTTAATCATAGTTTGGGTTGTCCCATCTATATTCACCAGGGCTCTGCTTTGGATTGCCTCTTTGGCTGGAACACCTAAGGTAACAAACCTGAGAGGAGTCCTCTGATCACAAAGATTGAAAAAAACAATTGGGACCGGGCCAAATTCACAGAGAGGAAGCTTCGTCCATGGCCCATGAGGCCTCCCCACATTCCACGGCCATCGTTGATACAAAATCCAGAGACAAAAGCCTGAGCAAGTGCCTCAGACTCGCTCTTTCTTCATATCCTGAAGAGTTCTTCTCATGGTTTGTAGATTGGGCCTGCCATATCTACGTCCCAAAACCTAAGCCGAGTTTGTGTTTTCAGACTTCTGTCCTCAAGGTCCTGGGACACACACCCTCTAGACTGGGGCCCCTGGAGCCACACATTAGGACTGTACCTACCCAATCCAGGGGAATTCTGCCCATTACATTGTCCAAAATCGTACAAATTAGGAAAACACTCCAAAGTCCCCGAAGCCATCCCAAAAGTGTAGGTCCCCCGGGACAAACAAGGGCGGTCTGACACCACCTGAGCATCTACCTCCACTCATACCATAGATGGATGTCCCCAGAGAAGAAGATGGAACCACACAGGACCCTAGGCCATAATCGGAACCATTGCTTTGGTTTACAGGCATGTCTCCTCAAAAGCCTGGATTCCAATACCAGCATAGGGAGTTTTCTGACGCACCCATCAGAAAAAATCTCGTCGCCACTAGGAAACTTGTGCATGGGAATTATGTCAAAAGCTTAAGAGAATAATTCAGGGTCCCGGTGGAACCTCCCCATTCCAAGGCTCCCATGGACACAAACATACATTAGGCCCCATCCTCAGGAAAGTCCATTTCAACTCAGCCATCCCGGTTTTCCCGCAGAGCCATCAGATCTCAACTGTCTTTTTGCTAGAAGACAATTGGAATGCGAGGCCAGCTTCCCTGGCATCCATCCTCGAACGGTGCTCTGGAGTCATTCAATATGGGATGTCCAGGAGCTGCCCAACAGGTCTCAATTGTCCCGCAGAAGGAATCCTTGAAGTGGGCATCCCACAACTCCCAAAGTGGGAAAACCTCCATGGCCTTGAAATTCCGCTCCGTTCATGAAGGGGCAGTCATGCACAGAAACTCCAACCTGAGCCAACGTCTGATCCTCGCCGTGACTTCAGATGCATGAGATATTGGTTCAGATCTGCAGGGGGTACCTGCCGTGCCCTCGGCCTGAAGCCCAAGTATAGCTTGTGTTCTCAGACTTCTGTCCTCACACTCCTGGCCCAGAAGCCCTCAAGTTTGGCAATTCCGGACCCACAATGCAGCACTCTGCCTGCCCTCTAGAAAAAATATTTTGCATAATGAGCTGCCCAGGCACCTCAAATGAGGATCAACCTACACGGCACTCGAATGTACCCAAATTATATAGTCTAACCTGGGCACTAATGCACTGTCTGACACCACATGAGCCCGAACCTCCTGACCAACACCCGGGAGGCTGACCGCACACTGAGCACATCAGACCCGCCATGGCCTTATGGCGTCATCTCTTCCCAACAGCGGTTTTCAGGCTTCAGAACCTAGACCTTATCTCCAACCACTGCCCAGGGTGGAAAATGATGCAGAAATCAGAACTCTTTCCCCATGGCAAGAGACTTTGTGATTGACATGTTGTCCAAAGTTCAGGATAGTTGAAACCAGTGTGGCCCATGAGGCCCCGCGATGCTCGCGGGCCACATTGGTCCCAAACACACATTGTGACCCTCAGCCTGACCCGAGTCTTCAAGTAAGGCCTCTCAGTGGCTAGATGAAGAGACAGCATATTGGGCCTGCCATGCCCCTAGGCCCCAATTTTTAATCATAATTTGGGTTGTCCCATCACTCTTCGCCAGGGCTCTCCTTTGGATTTCCTTTTTGGCTGGGACACCTAAGGTAACAAAGCTGAGAGGAGACTTCCCATCCCACAGATTGACAAAAAACAATTGGGACCGGGCCAAATCCACAGAGAGGAAGATTCGTCCATGGCCCATGAGGCCTCACCACATTCCACGGCCATCGTTGATACAAAATCCAGAGACAAAAGCCTGAGCAAGTGCCTCAGACTCGCTCTTTCTTCATATCCTGAAGAGTTCTTCTCATGGTTTTTAGATTGGGCCTGCCATACCTATGTCCCCAAACCTAAGCTGAGTTTGTGTTTTCAGACTTCTGTCCTCAAAGTCCTCGGCCACACACTCTGCAGGCTGGGTCCCCTGGAGTCACACATTAGGACTGTGCCTAACCCATACATGGGAATTCGGCCCATTCCATTGTCCAAAATCGTACAAATTAGGAGAACTCTCCATTGTTCCCGAGGCCATCCCAATAGTGTAGGTCTCCGGGGACAAACAAGGGCGGTCTGACACCAGGTGAGCATCTACCTGCACTCATTCCATAGATGGATATCCCCAGAGAAGAAGTTGAACCAGACAGGATACTAGGCCATAATCGGATCCATTGCTTTGGTTTACAGGCGTGTCTCCTCAAAAGCCTGGATTGCAAATCCAGCATAAGGGGTTTCCTGAGGCACCCATCAGAAAAAATCTCGTCTCCAGAAGGAAACTTGTGCATGGAAGCTATGTCAAAAGCTTAGGAGAATAATTCTGGGTCCCAGTGCCACCGCCCCATTCCAAGGCCCACATGGACACAAACACACATTAGGACCCATCCTCAGGAAAGTCCATTTCAACTCAACCACCCCGGTTGCTCCCGCAGAGCCATCAGATCTCAACTGTCTTGTTGCTAGGAATCAATTGGAATGTGAGGCGGGCTCCCTGGCATCCATCCTCGAACGATGCTCTGGAGTCATTCCATAGGGGATGTCCTGGAGCTGCCCAACAGGTCTCAATTGTCCCGTAGAAGGAATCTTTGAAGGGGGCATCCCACAACTCCAACGTGGGAAAACCTCCATGGCCTTGAGATTCCGCTCCGTTCATGAAGGGTCAGTCATGCACAGAAACTCCAACCTGAGCCAACGTCTGATCCTCGCCGTGACTTCAGATGCTTGAGATATTGGTTCAGATCTGCAGGGGGTGCCTGTCGTGCCCTCGGCCTGAAGCCCAAGTCTAGCTTGTGTTCTCAGACTTCTGTCCTCACACTCCTGGCCCAGAAGCCCTCAAGTTTGGCAATTCCCGTCCCACAATGCAGCACTCTGCCTGCCCTCTAGAAAAAATATCTTGCCTAATGAGCTGCCCAACACCTCAAATGAGGTTAAACCTACGCGGCAATCGACTGTACACAAATCATATATTCTAACCTGGGCACTAATGCACTGTCTGACACAACCTGAGCCAGAACCTCCTGACCAACACCCAGGCAACTGACCGCACAATGAGCATATCAGACCCGCCATGGCCTTAGGTCGTCATCACTTCCCAACTGCGGTTTTTCAGGCTTCAGAACCTAGACCTTATCTCCAAACACCGCCCAGGTTTGAAAGTGATGCAGAAATCAGAACACCTTCCCCATGGCAAGAGACCTTGTGATTGGCATGCTTTCCAAAGTCCGGTGCAGTTGAAACCAGTGTGACCCATGTGGCCCCGCCCATGCTCGCGGGCTACATTGGTCACAAACACACCTTGTTACCCTCAGCTTGAGCCCAGTCCTCAAGTAAGGCTTCTCAGTGGCTGGATGAAGAGACAGCATATTGGGCCTGCCATGACCTGGGCCCCAATTTTTAAGCATATTTTGCGTTGTCCCTTCACTCTTCCCAAGGTCTCTGCTTTGGAATTCCTCTTTTCTTCTGAAACCTGAGTTAATAAACCTGAAAGGAGACCTCCCATCCCACAGATTGACGAAAAACAATTGGGACCGGGCCAAATCAAAGAGAGAAAGATTCCTCCATTTCACATGAGGACTCCCCACATTCCACGGCCATCGTTGATAAAAAATCCAGATACAAAAGCCTGAGCAAGTGCCTCAGACTCGCTCTTCATTCATATCCTGTAGAGTTTTTCTCATGGTTTGTACATTGGGCTTCCCATACCTACGTCCCTAAACCTGAGCTGAGTTTGTGTTTTCAGACTTCTGTCCTCAAAGTCCTGGTCCACACACCCTCCAGCTGGGGCCCCTGGAGCCACACATTAGGACTGTGCCTACCCAATACATGGGAATTATGCCCATTCCATTGTCCAAAATCGTACAAATTAGGAGAACTCTACAAAGTCCCCGAGGACTTCCCAATAGTGTAGGTCTCCGGGGATAAACAAGGGCGTCTGACTCCAGGTGAGCATCTACCTTCACTCATTCCATAGATGGATATCCCCAGAGAAGAAGATTGAACCAGACAGTACCCTAGGCCATAATCGGATCCATTGCTTTGGTTTACAGGTATGTCTCCTCCAAGGCCTGGATTCCAATACCGGCATAGGGGTTTTCTGAGGCACCCATCAGAACAAATCCCGTCTCCAC